>NW_026623713.1:525412-532396 GCF_030028575.1 Malurus melanocephalus | reverse complement strand
GTTGGGAATCAGAGGGACTGCAACTGAAGCTGTGAAGAAAAACTTCATTAAAAAAATAATTCCTGTGGATGAAGTTCTTCTGTGTACTGGAGTTTTCAAGAAACAGCTGAACTGATTCAGTCAGCCTTGCCTGACATTACCCCCCTATACCATCACACACATAAGCCTTTATTTCAGCTCATTGAATTCAAATCTGTTCTGCCACCGAGGCAAATGTGGGTATGGGAATTGGGACACTTGGCTGAAAACCATTTCTCAGTGATTATTACAATGAGAAGGAAGTCTGTTAATGAGGATTCCCCCTGGCACCCTTCATCCCCTCTTCCCAGTGTGTCCCAAGGGACTGCACATCTCTCCAGGAGGCTCAGGAAGCACCTGCTTGTGGAGAACGTGACTGCAGCAGGGGAACAACTCATGTTCCCAAACCCCAGCAGGTGCCTGCAAAGCTGTGACCTGTGCCTCTGGGGCACCTGGCAGAGCAGGTAACTTAATCTCAAATGATATCAGTCCTTTCTGCCCTAGTTTACATGAGGCTGTTTTACATTAACTCACTAATGACATAAATTATTCACGTTTTTAACCATTCTGTTCCCACGTACTCTTGCAATTAAATCAAAACTGGATGTTGAGGCACATCTTTATGTTAGCTGTTTGCTTCCTGTGTTAACTTTACAACCAGTCAGTTATGAAACTGCTCGGGCAGCCAGGGATTACAGAGTAACAGGAACTTAAATGAACTGTGTAACAAGATAGAAATATATAGCCTCCTACAATATCCACTGCTTTTGATGAGATTTGGACTTCAGAGATAAATCGAATGCTAAACTTAGGACTGCCTTGAGGGTCCTTGAGTTGCAGCTTTGAGCTCAGGGAACTGGTGGCTTTGCACTTGCTTGTTTGTAACAGTTACTTGCCTGAATAATTAAAACCTTGGAGAAGTGAGGCTTCTGTGTGAAATGGCTTCTTTATAACCTGAAAAAGGCCTCTTGAGGATGATTGGCTTTTCAGTGACACTGACTTCCAAAATAATGACTGCTGTATAATGTCATAGGGCATTTGCCAGCATGAAAAAATGCCATTAATAGGTATGGAAAAAGAACAAGTGCATAGACAGCAGGGACTAGGAATTGAATTAAGAAAACTATTACAGAAAAGATTTCTCTCTGTGCTTAATGTTCCACTGATTTCAGTAGGGCTCCTTACCGTGCTTACATTTAAGTACAGGATAAGACTTGGAAGCATCAATGCTTGGGAGTACCTTGATGAGAGGTGAATAAGGATACAGATTAGGTACTTCCATGTATTTTTAAGCTTTGATAGTTCTCTGTTGGGGATACTGTAATTCACATCAGTATCAAAGAGTGCAGCAGTTAAGTTCCAAATCTTTTCACTGCAGTCTAGCAGCTGGTGATGGCAGTGAGTGCAATCACAGGGGATGGACCTGATGAGATCCCCAAAGCCGCTGCTCCCACCCCGGCCCCAGTGACAATGCTCTGCAAGTAAAAATGTGTGCAAATAGGGCTTACACTGCATTTTATGGGGCTGTGTGTAAACAGTTTGTAGGTTTACTTTAAAGAAATCTGGGAAAGAGCAATCTCTAATTGCTCGCAGTGACTAGCAGTGAAGCAGAGATACTAAAGAAACATTGTATGGGAAAAAGTCCTCTTGGACCAGCACCCATGGCTGTGCTGTTTGAGCAAAGGGACAGCCTGCCTGGTCAGCAGTTGTGGGAACAGGCTGTGAGTACTCCAGTATTGCCAGCTTCCAGAAAACAAAAAAGTCACATTTAGCAGATATATCCAGGAAAAGCATCTTCGAAACTTTTGGGGCTGATGTACTTTTAACCCCTGGTTGTACATAAAAACATTTTCTCGCCTCCTGCTATGCCCTTCCTCCCTTTACCAGCACTCCAGCGCACAAAATTTTTACTCATCAGTAGGAATTTTAATTGGTTGGAGTTTCTGATCTTCCTTTTATAGGTGTATACTGTATTTGTCTGACATGTTTGATACAAGGCTGGTTGTGCTTGTTGCCACTGTCTGTGGGAAGTTTCCAAAACAACCCAGTACTTCACAATTTAAGTATCAGCTTCTGTTCTTGCCTGTCTTGCCAGTTGATTCAACCAGGGTGTTTCTATTTTTAACTCAACAAGCAAAGGATCTAATTTTCAGAATTATTGTTCATCATCTTATGGTGAATGTCTTGCAAATTCTGAGTCATTAGAATACAGGAAAATCAAATAGCAGTTTTGAAAGTCCTAAATCATGGACAGGCAAATAAAGTGTGTGAAAACAAAGGCTTAAAAGGAGTCAAGGTTAAGGAATCATAAAAAAAAAAAAAAAAAAAAAAAAAAAAAAAAAAAAAAAAAAAAAAAAAAAAAAAAAAAAAAAAAAAAAAAAAAAAAAGCTTGGATTTGTATACCCGTTCCTAGCCATTTAGTTTTGTTGACTGAGGAATTATAAAGAGGTAGTAAAACTGTACTATATAAGCTCAAATAGTTCAACAGCAACTCTGAAGATCTCATCTCTAGGGCAAACACCTGAGACAAATATTAGAAGGACAATGCCAAGTGCACCATTTCTACTGTGAAGAAAATGGTGTCCTTCTCTTTAACAGCTGGAAGAAACAAATGGGATGAATCCACGACCTGGGAGAGCTGATGGAATGCTCACTCAGCAGTCTGCAGATGGCACCAAAGTGTGAGGAGCAGTCGTGCTCAAGGGCAAGGCTGCCATTCAGATAGCTCTAAACAGGGGAACAGATACTGGCAGTCTTCTAACTGAATTTATTTGGCCCATTATTCATGAGGAAGGCTGGAGAAGGTCAAATTTTGGAAACTGGAGTAAGTGAGATGTTAAAAGGTTTTATGATTATGCTGGAGCAGACGGGCACTTAGAAGTATTAAAAGCTGACAAGGCACAAGGTCAGGATGAATTATATATTTCAATATTCTTGCAGGGGTGGGAAGAGAAATATTTTGAGCAGCAGATGCTTTGAAACTGTGGAGATTCAAAAGATGAGTGTAGGTCTGAAGAACTGTAAATTAACCAACGTGCCCCTTGTAGAAATGAAGGGGCTTCATTTTGCCCAAATTGATTTTGCAAATGGAGACAGCAGGAAGGAAAGAGTTTGTGAATCGGAGAAAGGTCCAAATGAAAGCAAAACATATCCCTCTGTGTGTTATTCTGTGTATTTTATCAAAGCTAAAGGAAAAGGAAACAGCGACCAAGTCTGTGCATGACTTGGAGCAGATAGTTAGCTCCAACAAAAATGCCATTGTGTACACTGATGACAGTGATACACAAAGGAAACAAATACTGGAAGAAAAAAAAAAGAAAGCATAATGACACATTGAAAGTACAAAATAACCAGAACCCATAAATAAAAGTTCTCCCTCTGAAAACAAATACATTATGTGAAAATTAAGATATGCTTAAATCAGTCACTAAAATGTTAAAATATGTAATATAATTCTTATCTTTTCATGCAAACAAAATGTAAATACTGGAAGAGCAAATGTCCATCACACACTGTCTGAAACACTCTGCAATGCTTGTCTCAGCCAACACAAGGCTTGCCCACTCCCTAAGGGTATTGTTCACTTCAACCTGACTTGTGAAAGCACAAAACAAATAAATACAACATATCCAATCCGTGGGAACTGAATGCACAATGCTAGTTTGAACCTTGACTTGTGCTTTCGATATCCCCTCTCCTCATTATCCTCTGTGCAATTGAGTGGGAGCTTTGCACAATGTCCTCTCCCTCCTGCTGAGAACGTTTGTTCATCAGGAGAAAAGTGCAGCTTCTCCAGCCTCCAGAAGCCTGATCCACCCACCCAATGTGGCATGGGACATTCCTGTGAGTGCCTGCACATCCCACAGATCTACAGGGCTTGCTGCTGCAGTTAATGGTAAACTAACCAGAGGAGAGGAAGAGAGAGGTTCAGAAATAGGAAGTGCAGACAAAAGCAGGGGAACTGTAAAAACACTGACTGTGGGCTCTTCCAGGACAGAGCAGAGGAAGCCTGTTTCCTCCTGTCTTTGGGGCAATGCAGGTGGTGTTGGATGGACGTTCAGCAAGATATCAACTTTTGTCTCCAGGCTTTCTTTTGCTTATATTTTAGTTAAAGGTTTTTGTTTGCTTTTTGAAGGGCTTGAAGTGGGGAAAGAAGGGATGTAACACAGAAAGCTGAGTGTGTGGCAATGACTGTAAGAGGCAATATAGGAAACAGAGCAAATACTGAACAGATATGCAAAATGCCTGTTTTTAACAGTGGAGTGAAAGGCTCAGAGACATAATTTATAGCCCCAGGGTACCCTGCAGATGGCCTGAGGAGGGCACTGGCCCGGCAGTCCCCTGTCCCTGCCCTGGGGCTGGGCTCTGCTGCACTGTGGGGTCGAGCTCCAGGGTCAGGCTGCCAAGAGAGGCTCAGTGGGGAAGAGCTAGGGGATAACTCCAGGACCCTTTGGCTCCAGACCTGACTGTGCTCAGTGCCCAGCCTCTCTCCCTGCCAGCTGGGCACAGGGGGTGAGGAGCTCAGCCTGCCTGCCCCGTGGGCAGCTCCTCTGGCTCCTCCCTGGCCAAGGAAGAAAGGAGGCCTGGAGGAAAAACAAAGCCTCTAGGCTGGGTGAAAGCAGAAAAACAACTTAAAAAAATTCCCTTCTTGTGTCTTAGTGGTGGCTATTTTGACTTTTTCTTTCCAAAGTATGTGTTTTACTGATAATTTATGAAAAGACAGAGCACAGCATTAGGCACCAGTGAGCATCTAATAGAAACAGAAGGACTAGGAGAAGATTGAGAACACTGCAGGCTTGTAAATCTGATCTCAGCAGCAGAAAATGCATGGAGAGCAATTATGCACACAGAACATTTAGATATATGTAATTGCTTAAGGGAGTCAGCATGGATCCTGGAAAAGAAGATTAGGGAAGATAAATGTGCTTGGCAGCTCTGAGTAGGCAGGACAGCTAGAGTGGATACCATTTATCTGGATTATGAGGAGGGAGGGGAAAATTTCTTAATCCTACATAAACTGAAAGATGACTCATTTTCAAAGTCCATAAACTTAGCTTAAGAAAAGAAAACTGGTGGACTTGGACTGGATTATGGCAGGTAGAGACAACAGGCATAAATATCATGCAACGCTTTTATTATAAAAGTTGCCCATCTGATTTTCAGAGGCTGCTTAGCGAACCCCTGAGGCTTTGTGTTTTTTTAGTGAACCCCAACTGGCTTTAGGACTGTCCTAATATAACCTGAGCCATGTCAGAGGCTGGAGCCTGTATTCTCCTGTGAATATCCACTGCCACAGAAGTGAGGGACACAGGAGAGGATCTGGCCTGCCTGCAAGGATCTTGGCAGTAATTCAGGCACCCACTTTAGGATGTGGGGGAGCCTCTTTTAAGAACCATTTGTTGCATTAACTCAGAGATGGAAAGCACAGGATCTAGAACAACTCTCAAGGCTTCCATCTTAATTTTCATTTCCATCTTCAGCAGCCATTCTTAAGATTTCCCTTTTATTCTACACAAAACATTTTCGAGTTTAGAGCAGAGCAAGGACATTTTCACCTTAGAGTATATGGCTGAACTGGAAAACTCTTCACAGACTGGACTCCCCTGTGTTTTTCACACATCCAGTAGGAGCTGACACCCATCCCAGACACATCCTCTCATATTTAGGGCCTTGCTGAGGCAGTGCCAGCACTTCAGAGCAGGCATCCAGCACCCAAGTGTTCAGAGGCCCTTTGGAGTTTGTTTTTGTGGTGTGAAGAGGTCATAGAATGGAGAGTTATGAGCAGCCTAAACTCTTCCTCTAGGGAAAAGCATCACATCTTTTCCTTGGCCATGCTCCCAAAGCTAAGTGCAGCTAGCAGTCAGCTCCACGCTTACAAAAACAGGAGCTGTTCTTTGAGCCTGCCCTTTTCCCTACAAAAGGAAGAATTGTTGCGGGATAGATGCTCAAGTCTCACATTTAGCAGCGCAGTTTAACCGGTGACAGTGGTGTGAGCAGCCTGTGCACTGCAGTGGGGTGGAATTTGTGTAAAGGCAGTGTCTGTCAGGGTCAGAGAGCTCCATGTGCTGGCTGGGGAAGCCTCCCACTCTAGTGCCCAGGCACAGAGAAATTCCTGGAGGAATCCCCCAAGCTTGTTATTGAGACCAGCCCCTGGAGAGTTTGCTATCTCCACAAATATCTGTAATACTTCCCTGATGAAAAAATAGCGGTTTTTTATGTGTGCTGCGGTGGTGGTTTTTTCCCCCCCTTCTTGTTTGGTACTATCAAGGGTGTCCTTGATTCTGCTACTTTGTTTCTTTTTCTGCTACTTTGTTACATTTCCTGCTACTTTCTTTTTCCCCCCAGATCGTTTTCATAGTTTCTGGTTTTTTGGGGTTTTTTTGTTTTTTTTTTTTTTTTTTTTGTTTTGGTTTTTTTTTTTTTTTTGTTTTTTTTGGTGTTTGTTTGTTTGGGTTGTCATCTTGTTTAATTAACTCTCTCTTTGCGCTTTTGTGAAAGAGAACGAAGAGACAGAAACTGAGGCAAAGTACCAAAGATGGTTTTCACCAACTTTTCCTTGTGGAGCTGCCAATTTGCTCCAGAATCTGCGTTTGGCACCTGCAGGGTTTGCTTTGATTTCAGAACCGTTCTGAGGCCGAGAGCCCGATCTGCACCCGGGGCTTGTTTGTGCTGCAGGAACAGCTCTGGGTGATGAGGGAACAGTGAGGGACAATTCCTGTGCTCATGGCCACAGCCAAACACCCCAGAGATAGAGGCAAATTCCCCTTTGCGGCAGTCACCAAGCACACACTGAGTCAGGGACAAGAACGGGATATCCGGGAATACCCAATTATCCGAACCCACCAGTGCTGGCTGGGATGGGGGGATAGCGGGGATGAATTCCCTGCTCGGGCAATAGCCGAACACCGCGGTGCCGGTGGGATCCAGGGGATTCATTCCCTTTCTGTAGCGATTATCCGAGCACCC
>NW_026623713.1:476998-525072 GCF_030028575.1 Malurus melanocephalus | reverse complement strand
CCCAGCGCTGCCGCCGGAGGGCGCTGCAGCCCGCGCTGTCCGTGTCCTGTCCCGCTGTTGGTGCCGAGCGCGCTCCGCGTTTTCCGGGGGAGCAAAACGGGCATTTAAAAATTCATAATGTTTATTATTTCTTCATGTGCTTTACACTGATGCGAGCGGCCAAGTAGCTGATTTATCTTCGTTTGTCAATTTGATGGACACGTGCTAATTGCGTGAGGAGGGTGCTCGTTTCCCCGGCTCGTGCAATAGGTGATATTTAGCTGGATGCTCCCTGCCAAACCTGTCATTAAGATTTCAGGTTCATTTTCCTACAGGCGGAGTAAAATGGCTGGAGGCAATAGGATCATTTTTTGGGAAGGTTCATTTTGTGCTGGAAAGCTGAGAAGCAAATAACAATGCCCAAAGTCTGAAAGTTTGTGTGCCATCAAGCATGATGTTACACTGTAGTTTTCTCAACCGGTAAGAAAATCCTGAACACAATTAGCTGTGTTTTTTTCTTGTAAGCTATACTGTGGAAAAAACTCTATAGGATTTCAGTTTTGTTTATGTGGCTTAAATATAAACAATCTCATTTTCATAATGTGTGAAATTTCTCTGTTTTAAAGGGAGTGTTCATCTGCTTCGTTTGGAAGTGTCAGTTACGCATACACGATGACAGAAATGCATTAATAAAGCAGTCAGGAACAAAATGCCAGGGCCTTCTCGTTCTGTCTCTTGACACCCTGGAAATCCTAGTGTTTAGTTTTCACTTACTAGAGCAGATTGCATAAGTACTGAAAAGAAAGGCACCTAATCCTGAAATGCACTTTTGACCCCTTGTCTTTGACCCTGACACACATGTTGGCATCGAAATAAAATTCTGGCAGTTTTGCTTGTTTCAGTAAAGGCAAGTTTGCAGAGACAGACAGGAAATCCATTCCTACTCTGTAGATTTATCACAAAAATGCCGAAAGCAAACAACAAAGCAAGTTTGCTTTAGTGGAAACAAGCTCACACCTTTGCTCTTTCAAAGATCCTGTTTACAAGTTAAAGCCATGGCTCAGACTGTCTTTCTTCTTAAACTCCCAATCTATAGGTGCTGCCTGAAGGCACTTACAAAGGAACAGATCAGGAGATACCCTGCTGCTATCGTGGTCTAACAGAAGCACTTGATGTTCTGAATGCTGCATGATTGTGCTTCAGTAGTCTGAGAGCCTGGGGAGTGAAGCTGAAATGATGGCACAGGTGTGCTGTCACCAGCAAAATGATTGCTCAGAGTAGGAAAGCTCCAATTGAACTTACCCAGACCAATCCAAATCTTCCTGGTGCCAAGTGCATTCCCGATTAGCCTATTAATGRGCTCTATCATAAAAAGATTCCACCAAGGTCAGTTGGAATGACTCTTGATGTTATCTTCCTCAGAGGCTCTGCCTGCTCTTGGAATAGAGTTGTGTTTGAAAATGGTGCTGAGGCACAGGTTGAGTTCAGCTCTTGCTGTTCCACAGGCGGCCTGGCAAGAGCTTGGATGAGATGTYAGAAGTGATGTTTTCTTCTTGGAGGAGGAGGAGAACGTTGTGAACTTTGTTAGGTTTAAACAAGGTACTGTGAGAAAGGAGCAGCTTTTTCTGGTTTCCCCCCTTCCTGTAATATGGCCAGATTTCTGCTAAATATTTCACTGTGTTACAGGTCAGGATGACACAAAATTCATCTGAGTTAAGAGCATGTGACAAAAAATTGCCCCGTCACATGATGGGTGTGAAAGTTAATGCACAGAAGGACGGAGTGATGAAGGAGTAAAGGTTCTTGTTGTGCTGGCTAGGAAATGAATGCAACAAGCTTGTAGTACAACTGCAGAGAAAAAAMCATGTTTCGGTGCTCAGCTCTTTTCTCTTTTTGCTGGCAATGGTTGGTTTGTGTTTTGGCACTCCAAGAAAGTGGAACATGCAGGTGACTTGTTAGGATTGCTGATAAGTTGCCAGATTTCCACTGGACACCATTGTAGACTTTCTGGTGTGAAACTCAATTTTAAATGTGGAAACAGATATATTAAAAATGATAATAAAAAGAATCTTCTTTGTCCTTTCTGTCCAGAAAAATGTTGTTAGCACTTTTTTCAAAGCCTTTCCKCTTTCCAGAAGATGTTTTTACAGTCAGTGAAGTAGGCAGCATGGTTAGTCAGGACACCAAAGAGAACTTTTTATCCATGGAATTTCCTGATGGCTGCTTCTTTTACATTACCTCTTGTTGGCTGATAACCATAACAGGGTTATTAACCCTGGTAACCATTATTAGGTTATTATTATTCCACATCGTGACTCTCTTGTGTGGCTGTTTATTACATTCTCAGTTATGAACAGACCATTTTTTATTTGCTATGGGAGATCACCTACAAATAGGAATGCAGGAGTATTGTTACAGTGCCTCATCCAAACATTTGCTCAAGAACAGGTGCCTTATCTYTAAAATCCTCTTGATGGCACTGGAGCCTTAGATATACATGCTCAGAGCCCTTTCTTTCGGGTACTAAATCCTATTATCTGGGTTAGCTCATCTGTATTCAAAAGATCAATGTTGCATTATTACAAAGATCCTTTCAAGTGTAAAAAGGATGGCACTTCATTACAGAAAGTAAAAGAAACTAATCAAACTTTCTTGGTGAAATCATTGACTTTTTAAAGTAAAGGRCAAATTTAAGAATTTGAAAGTCCGAAATGTAAGAGTCTTACAGTTGAGGCTCTGTGCTGCTCTAACTTAAATCTCCCTTAACACAGTCCTTGGATTTTCACGTAATCTGGAGAAAAAGGTGGTGTGATGTAACTCCCCCTATGGCTTCTGGTTAAGCCAAGCTGCTGTTTGCCCTGCTGAAATCTGATATTCTATGTTGCTTAGAAAGTGTCCAGCATGCAAAGATGGTCTTTATAGAGAGAACAGATGAGATAATCTCTTTGTTGAGGGCAGGTTCTTCCTTAGCACCGTGCAGATATTCAGTTAGCCTGAAATCATAGTGGGTTTAACTTGAGTCTTTGTCTAGGTTGTCATTTAGGGTTGTGCAACTTGTCRTAGCAAATAATTGACTATTTTTCCCATCTTGTGTCACTTCTGAAAGGACAGCACACAGTTGTACAGTTCCCTGGTTTGTTTCTGATAGCCAGATCTCCCCTCTCATGCCTCTTAGTTGTAGCTTTCCAAATGCTTTGTTACACAAATGGTTATAAGTGCTTGACATGGCCTGAGGAGAGATCCAGGACAGAGCTCAGACCACAGAACCTCCACTCCTCAGTGAATTGGCACTGATTGGCAGCTCCTCGGTGAACACTTCACTGTGAGCATTGCTAATCACTTTTCCTTTTCCTTTTGCTGACCTCCTTGCCTGATTAGGTGACTTGTGTAGTTCACCAGTCATTGGTAGCCCTTGCCAGTGAAAATGCTGCTCAGAGTTCCCTTTTGGTGACTGAGTGCTCTGTTCATTTTCATTAATAAATCTCTAGCATCTGATCATCCACAGAAATGAATATAAATGGTTATGAATGCAGCCAAATCAAAATTCAGCTTCAGTTTGCATGCATATTCATGAATGTTTCTTCTTACCACCTCCTTTCTCACTGACACAGGCACGAGTGAAACTGAGTTTCCCAAGTTCAGGGCAGTAGTTTTAAATCTCACCAGCACTCAAAGCTGATCAGTCCAACCAACCTGGACCAGTTTGCACTGTGAACTCAAATCCTGCTTCTCCACCACATCTCAAACAGCCTTACCTTTCCTTTGAACAGGGAATACTGAACTGGCTGCTTTGTGRTCAAGGTGAGGTGTTGGAGAGTGYAATCCTGAAATAAATGGTAAAGAAYGTGATRTTTGRTAATCCAACTACTCTACYCTCAGTTCCTTGATCCAAGCTGACAGTGGTTGCTGGAGGAAGCAGAGTCAAGAGATATTGATGCAAGGAGAGAAGGGAACATCTCTCCTGATGTGTRAGGATGGGTTCACTTTGGGATTTCCTGGGCTGAGCTCAGTGTTTGGAGCTGGKGCTGRCAATACCGAGGGTTGGATCCCTGGRTGGGYRTKCACTCAAGAGTTGGATTCAATGATCCTTGTGAGTCCCTTCCARCCCAGAATATCCTGTGTTTTCCTGCATTTCAGGAAACATCTGGTATTGTTTGCTATCCGAGATGAGCTGCTGGATTAGATGAACATTGGATAGTTGTGGGGTTTATAGTTTTGGATTTTCTTTCCCTTTCTGGAAACACTGGCAACTAGTATACTATATAGTTTGAGCAATTCTGKCAAAGGGTAGAAATGTGTCTTGGGCTGAGGTTTCACATTATWAAYTATGGCATYAGGGAAGATTTGTAAGAACACATAYAAACCTAGTTAGCRATTATTAGGTTATTTCTGGGAAATAACAGAAGACCACTAAAGACTAATTTATTTTCTTTAGCAGTGACTGTGTTTACAGTTTATAATGCTATTTCTAAATTATGTTAGACATGCTTTTGTTCCCGTACTCTATTTTATTATTATTATTATTGGTGTGTGTTTACATTTTATCTAGTTTGCTGAGGTCCTGTAAGAGTTCTCTTACAAGTCTCCTTGGTACTGCTGCCCTGGAACAGAACGTACCAAAAAAAAAGAAATTGAAGAATCCCCTTTYTCTTTTCCCCCAATGGCTTCTGTTTGCCATTTCTGTCAGTTATATTGCAGGTTTAGAGGCTGCAGAACTGAAATCCTTTGCTATTTTGCTGTGACTTATGAAGGCTAAAGTGGAGTGCACARAGATACCAAGCTGGATTGCAAGTCCTTTTGTAGGGCTGTGTTCCTTACATTTCAGCCTTTTATTTGCTCACCAACTGTTTTGACTGATTCATCACCTTTAGGTGTTGATATCAAAGGGAAACACAGCTTTATCTAAAGTAAGACACAAAAAAAAGTGGCTTTTATCAGTAGCCTATTTTTTTTCAAGTCTCAAAGTAGTCTTATGAATCTTGTGCAAGAATTTAGAGGAAACAAATTGGCAAACAAAGGTATGCTATTGTTATCCATCATTTGTAGAATATGATCCTGTTTAAAAAGGTCTCTTAAAAATACTTTTTTTTGTAGTTTTGGATGTCTTTTTCTGACTTAGGCAAATTACTTGTACAAAACCAAATGAAGACCAAGATAGACATAGCTGGCAAGTGAATTTATTCAATTTCATAATAAATTAAGCTGTGATTTCTAACTATTTACATTTTAATATAAGGAAATTAATCCACTGCCTAGTTTTTTTATTTCTTAGGCTTATTGTCCATAGCTTAAAATTTGTCCTGRAACTGCATGACTTTTCTTCTTGTTGCTGTGAATTAGAATAGCTAAATTCTGGCAGTGGTACATGGAACTAGGGCACTCCATTGTCAGGATTTTGTTTGAAAAGAGCAGGATGTRTCTGTATCTCAAACCCTTAATGCCTTAATATCAGCTTTACTGTTGGGAAGCACTACATTTTCATAATAAAGTTCAAAAAGTTCACACCTTGGGTTCAAAAGTCACTGCTTGGAGTGATTGTGGCATAATAAAAACTGTGTCTGATGGGTTTTGAAAACATTAAGAGCACGTGTGTAGTTATTGATATCAGATGTTCATTCTGCTCAGCCGTGGCCTTTCCTTGGTGTGTCAGGGAGCAGCAATCTCAGCAGGCACARCCAGCACAGCCAAATCCCTGACAGCTCTGTTTTCTATTCCATATGCACTGGTGAGGGAGTTYAGAGCACAGTCCCAAAATAGCTTTAATTCCGGTTAAGAGCTGTGTCTGACTCAAGTTAATTTTCTTCTTCCTTATGATTTTGACTCATGTGGCCCTGAGCACCTCTGGGTTTCCTGTTAATCCTTACAAAAAAAAAAAATAAATAACACTGATGCATCCTCATATTCTATTAAGCCCGTCTTYCCATCACTTTATCTCATTAACTGCTTCATCACTGTCAAAAAAAGAATAATCTTTCATTAACTCTCTACTTCAAAAGACTCAGATTTTCAGATCAAACAGTCTTTCAACAGCTGCATAAAAGTCTTTAAATCCACGAGGCTAACTTCAAAGAACACCTTGTGGGTGTTCTGAACCCAGCTGACAGGTAAACAGTAATTTATGACCAAAGATATGCATTAATGAAATGCCTTTAAACCGTGGGTAATCTCTTGCTCTTCCCCTCTGGATTCTGTGGGAGGTTCCTAGACTGACAGCGATAAAGGGATGRCTTCATTACCCATGGAGCAAGGAGTGATGTTGTGGGGTTTTTACTGTACTGTTCTGCCAACAGGCTCAAAACACGCTTTGTTAGGAGTGGGAAGCAATCCCAGCAATCAAGGAACAGCTAGAACCTGATTTTGGCTTGCCTGTAGGTATTTCTGAAGGCTGCTCAAGCTGAATTTGATTGGTGATGTGTAGAGCCACCAAACCTATCCAACAGCTGGTGGTGTAAGGGATATTGGGATGCTGGGGGGAAAACCTGATCTTTTTGTGCTCTTTCATCTTATAGGGTGATAGATCTCTCATCCATACAGATTATTGCCTATTCCATGACTCAGAGGGTCTGACTGTTCCTTGTGCAGCTCTGCAGGAACTCAGACAGCGATTTGAGGGACAGTACTCAGAGTGAGTGGTGTTTGGGAAGAGGATGTGGGCGTTATGGCACAACTGCCCCATGTGCAAGTCCTGCTCTTCCAAATGCTTCACTGGGACTATCAAAGGAAAGCTAGTGCTTTGGAATATGATCTAATTAAATGGAATTATTCCTTTCCTCCCAGATTTCAATTTCACGACCTAATACAATGCTGGGAATTCTGAATGTTTTAAAGAAATTAGAAATCCTAGGGAAAAGACAACAGTAAAGGCCATATTATGTCATTGCTTCTGACATTTGTGATTGTGTGATCCTGAATGGAAGCATCTGAATATATTCCTCTGGAAGACAGATACTAGTGTGTCCCTCTGTGTGGATGGAGGAGGAGAATGCTGCTTTTAGTTAGGACTGTTTCAAGTTTTTGCAAATTTTTTTTTCCCTTGCATAAGTAGTTTTCTCAACACCTTATTTTTATTACTGTATATTATATTCAATCTATACAATATCTATTTTATTCTTTGATTTCTTTGGAGTTTGCTTTAACAGCTCCATCTTGTGCATCTTGTGTAAGAGTTAAAGAGAGGGTTGGTGGTTTGTTTTTTTTTTTTTTTTATAAATGCATGTTCAAAAGGGATTGTAAATTGAGATACCAGCTGTGCTGGTTTGGACTGGGTAGAGTTAATTTTCTTCACAGCAGCTGGTATGTGCCGTGTTTTGCATTTGGGCTGATAGAACAGGGATATTTCAGTTATTGCTGAGCAGGGCTGGCACAGAGTCAGGACTTTGCTGCTCCTCACTCCACCCCACCAGAGAGGAGGATGGGGATGCACAAAGAGCTGGGAGGGGACACAGCCAGGACAGCTGACCCCAAATGAGCCAAGGGATATCCCAGACCATGTGGTGTCATGTTCAGCATACAAAGCCTACAGGGAAAAGGGAGGAAGGACCAGGGAGTTGTTGGGATAGTGGCATTTATCACCACAAATCACTGTTGCACAGGCTGGAGCCCTGCTTTCCTAGGGAAGGCTGAATTTCTGCCTGGCCTTAGAAAGCATTGAACAAATTTCTGTCTTTGCTTATGTGCATGGCTTTTTCTTTGCCTGGTAAACTTTCTTCATTTCAATCCCCAAATTTTCTCTTATTTCCTGCTCTGATCCTCTCCCCCATCCCACCACTGAGGGGAGGCTGGGAGTGGCTGCTGGGGCTGAGCTGAGGTTAAACCACAGCCCTGTCTAACATCAGCTTATCAGAACCATAACCATGCCATTGCTGGAACAGAGTGAGCACAGAAAAGATTTAATCTAAGCCAGTTCTGCTCAAGAAAACCTTAGGCAATTTCACCCATAGGAATACTTTTGAGATGAGGATCATGGGAGAAACATATCACAGTCTTTCTCTCTTTTTCTTTACTCTTTCAAACCTATAATATTCTAGACAGAGCAGAAGTAACCCATTGTGTTCCATGCTGTTACAGAATAAATTTTTTCAAACAGTGTTAAGTCAAATATTCTCATTTGTGGAAGGAAGGTTTCCATGCTTGAGACTGACCATGATGAGCAGGGAAAAGTGCTCCTACACAAAGGATCCTGTGAGCTCAGGTCCCACCCCTACAGCTGCTTGCTGATTAGWGGCTCTTAATTGGGTTTATAATTAAATAATTAAACCCACTTGTGAGATAAAYTGAATCCAAACACCTTTCAGCTGAACAGCACATCAGAGATTGCACCTTCTTCCAGGTATATTCACCCCTGAGTTGTGTAGGCCAAATTGTGCAAAATAAAGCTCCTGGTAAGTGGCATGTGGCAATAAAACAAACATTCAGGATTTTTTTTTTTTTTCATATATTGGTTTTGAACTGAGTTGAAGGGGTAGCATGTGAATTGTCAGTGAATAAATTATAGTTCAATGTGCATGTTTTTCCTTCTTCTGAGGGCTGGRCTTTCCCAACTCAAAGTGTTTTAGTCCTAACAAAGAAACAGCCAAATCTTAAAGAACAGACAAATCAAAGGCATAATTTAGGTGATTCAGCTGGATGGTGTTTTTGTAAAAATATGAGGCTGGATTATTGATAATTTTTAGCAGATCATATGTGTGGCATTGTGGGCTTTCTTTTTTTTTTTTTTTTTTTTTTTTTTTTAAATGGTATGGAGACTTTCACATCAATGGCTGCCACCTGCAGAGTGATTGGTTCTCGTTGCTTTTAGAGGTATTTATTCCCTGGGTTTATCATTATTATCCAGTTTACACTGGGTAATAAGAAAAATAATTACACTATCTGTTAAGATTGATATAACTCCTGCTAGTGTCAAAAAATACTTGATGTTTCAAAGATTTCCAGATCACTCATCTGTCCTTCCAGGTGGCCACTTCATTATCTGAAGTATGTGTGTCACTTGGGAAAAAAGAATAAACCTCTCAGACAGTCTTGTTCCTCTTGAAGAGGCATCTCTGGGGCTATTGAAGTGTTGGTGTCAGACTGTGGATGCAAAGTAAAGGTTTAATTGTCTGATTAATAGCACAACTTGCCAGTTGTGGATTTGCTCTGCTCCTGTGCACTGATCAGCTTCAGAGGGTGTTTGTAGCAGTTTTGGGGCTATTATGCCATTTGCAAAAGAGAATTTTGGCATTTCAGCTGACAACTAGATGTCCTAAAGRGTGCTCTAATGTTTGTTTCTGCACCCTTGCCACCAGCAGAACTACAGGTGTGCTTCCTGACTGTTGGACTTGGTGTTTGTGTTAAAAAGGTGCAGCCACAAGTCCAGTGTGAAATCAGGTTGATGTTTCTCCCCTACTGCAGACCCTTGAAGTGCCCTTTCTGTGTCCTGTGGCCTCACCAACCCCTTTTCTCCTGGTTCCTTTTGTAACTGGCCACGTGTGTTTGGTGCTCTCAAATGGCCAAATCCTCACCAAGTGCTGGGTGATGAACCAGCATTATTTACACCCGGTGTAAAAGGGGCAGGGAGACAACACCAACATGCCAAACTTCGTGATCTGTGGGCCATTAAACCTCCAGATTGTTATTTAGCAACATTTTACAGTGTAAATGATGGCAGTGCTGAGACAGGGAGGTGTGGGAGACAGATAAGGTGTCTGAAGTGATTAATTGTGGTTCTAGTGACAATGCTAATTGTGTGTGCTGTTGGACTCCTGTCTGATGCAAACAAACACAGACATATCCTCCTCCCCTGCCTTTGATTTAATTATGGTCCATAACAACTAATCCCTTTTCCTAGCTTGAGAGCAKCCTTCTCTGTATGTTTTGTTCCCCTCTCTCTCACTCGTGTCCTTTGTGTATCTTGGTGGCCCTTCAGGCTGAGGCGCTTGTGTACCCTTGCTTGTTCAGAAAATCCCTGAGACAGACAATTGGAAATACTGACCAAGCTTTTTTTAAGGTGTTAAAGCGTTAAGGCCAGATGAAATTGTCTGTCCTACTGCTCTTCAACTGCCCAAGAAAGGAACGTTTAATTCAGCCCCAGCCTGGGTCCAGCCCAGCCAGCACCAATGCCAGCACAGAGCTCTCACACTGCTGTGCTCAGATGCTGAGGTTGCCTCTGCTCCTCTGCAAGTGGCCCATCCCTTTCCCCACCCAGGCAGGTGATGGGGCACTATTTGAAGCCTGGCACCATCCTTGCTTGTGCTGCATCCATCTTTTGGATTACTGGAGGACCTTTAGATTCTCTTTCTGCCTTTTTCTGATGTGTAAAAACCAAAACCCTATTAGAGTGTCCTCATCTCACAGCTCCTGTGATTGGTCATGGCCAGGGCTGTCCTGCTGCTCAGTGCAGGTGTGATGACACTGTAGGACACTGCTGTTCAAATCAAAGGAAAGTTCATGCCAGTGAGCATCAAGAGTACTTGAAAAAGTGTGGTACCCACAGAAGRAGAGAGGGACATTTGGGGTAAACCTGGGCTAAGAATGAGTGAGCAGACATTCAACTGCAAAAGCAGAATGCTCCAAGGCAGTTGAGAGCAGAATGAACCAACAGATGAATCAGTACAAGTTGTGCAGAGGTTAATTCAGCAAAWGGGTTTGTATGGGCATTTATTCATATTTTCTCATGTTCATGAGGAGTTTTGCCTGAACAAGCAGGATTGATTGAGCCTGTAGATGTTGCATTACTGTTAAAATTATTGTTTGCACTGTGTGAACTGGACATKCAGGTCCCTCAGGCAGCTGGGGAAATGTCAGCCCTACCCACAAAATAAATATCACCCATACTGACCTGCKGCAGGACTTGCTTTCCTTTGTTCCTGGAGTGTTGAAAAGTGTGTTACTGCCTTCCAGGATAATGGCTCTGATTGCTTAATATGGGAAAAAAATGACTGTATTTGTGTACAAAASTCACAGATTCACTATGACCAGATAYCCTTTGTGTGCAAATGCCCAGAAATAGGTTAAATCAATCAAGTTTATTAATGAAAAAGCCACACAGATAATACCCAATTATAGGAAGAAATCTATCCCTGCTGTGTCCAATTCATGTTATGCTTATGTAAATTTAAATGTCTTTATACTGATGCACAAGAACATCACTGAAATKAAAAAATAAACAGAAAGGTAGGTAATTGATGACAACAAAGTCTGGAAAGGTCAAGACAAGAGTCTGAAAGTATATCTCGAGTTTGTTCAGAAGAGAAAAGCTGAGATATTTCCTGCTGCTGACAAAGTTTGTTTTTTAAGAGCTGAGAATTTGACATTTCAGTGTTTTTGTCTGTGTATGTGCATGTCTTGTATGTATTTTGAAAAGATATGCATTGTTTTGTGTCTGCCATAAGAAAGWGGAAAACATAGGCCACAGCTTGAGAACCACCTGTGAGCAACTTGCTCTTTCATTTTTAGCTCAWTTTGTGTTGTGATGTGTTGGCATGTATTGATTACATGGGTAGATTTTTCAAGACGATGAGCTAARGAGATGGAGCAGCACATGCAGTGAGAATAAAACAGTTTGTTGAAGAAAGCTATTTTTAATTTCAATTTATATGCCACTTGCTTTGTCCCATACTCTGTCTTTACCTGTTCACTGTTTAGTTGCTCTGTTGTAATCTTGAGTCAAAACAAATCTGAATTTACCACCRTAAAACTCTCTTAGTTTTGAAGGTGGGGGTGGGTGAAGAGTGAAGGACAGAATTTACAGGAATACTTAATACTGCAGTGTAATGCAATCATAAATAATTCATAGGAAAATAGTTTTTTTTTTTTCTCGCTGCATTTTCTCATGTCGCTGAAAATCTAATTGAATATGAGGAGAAGAACGGCAATAAAATATGTCAATAGGATAATTTGCAAAAGACAGAACATGCCTTTTCACAGGGGCATAGTGAACTTCAGTAAAAATGGTCACCAAACTGAACATTGCTGCCTATCTTTAGGTTGCATAGTTTAGTACTATGTTTTAAATTTTGTGTATTTTTTCCTTCTTCACACTTTTTTTGTTGTCATTGTTCCAAAATGAGTTAAGTAACTAAAATAATTCAGACTGTCAGAGGATTTACGAGGAATGCACTTGCAAAGGTTTTGAAAGGCAATGCTGTTAAGTGTGTTTGTCTCCACCCTGATTTGGACATTTGGGTTTTCTGTTTGACTGGCTTGGTGTTTGGTACCAGGGACCACAAACAATAAACCATTTTTTTTTCCCCTTACCATTTTTCTTTCTTGCCCAGTTTCATAGTTAAGGGCTGTGGCTTATGGGGTGGGGGACTTGAGTATCTGTGGGTCCATTTGCTCTAGTGGAGATGGAATGAATTCTTGCTTATTTAGAATCAATTGAATTAAAAKGAACCCAAGCTGGATGAAGCCAAGGGGAAAAGTACATCAAGTGCTGTGTGTTACACCCTGWGTGAGGGGGAATGGGGTTACAGTAATCTCCTCTCCTAAGAGTTTTAGAATCCACATCCATGAGAGAATGTCCTGGATATTTATATATGTATTTATACATATCAAAGTGTATGCATTTGGGAAATGATTTTCAGTCCCTGCTGTTGGCTTTTCTCACCTTTGCAGGAATTTCTGAGCATTCTGTGGAGCTGTGAGTGGAGTCCCTGGTATCTGAACATTCTGTGGAGCTGTGAGTGGAGTCCCTGGTACATCTCCTAATTGCCAGAGGGCAGTACTGATCTCATGCACTCTGGTATTTTGTGTGCCATGCACCAGCACGTTCCTGYAATGCTGTTTGTGGCTTCCTGGGGACCCTTGGTAAAAAATCAAAACACTGGAGTTGTCTGAATTTCTGCCTCGTGGAGCRCAGCAATTTGGTGATTTCTACCAAAATTTCTACACCACTGACAGCAAAGATGTGTGATGATGTCTTAACGAACAATTCCATGAGGTAGGGTACGGGTGTCAATGCCTTTGAGATGRGTTTTATTCTCTGCTAACTGCAAGCACAGGTTTGTGACAGAGCCCAGTGACAGCTCCTGAACCAGACAAAGGAGTCCAAACAAGCCTGAGCTTCTGAACTTTGGGGGAAAAYGCCAGATTCCAGGGGGGATATGGGATAGGAGGTTTGGGAAAGCTGAACCCCCTGGAACCTCAGCCAGGGGGGAAGGGAACCACAGCAGAGGTTGGGTCTGCTCTGCACTGTGAGTCTGAAACTCYGAGAGGTGCTCTGAAGAACGGGTTGGAGAGTCTGAAGCTGAGTTCTGCAAATGATAACTAATCTATTATGAAGCTAGTTGGTGGAATGGGATTTGAGGGAGCTCTGGTGTTGTGTGTGGGCACTTGAAGTGCTCCTACAGTCTCTGGGAGCATCACAGGTGTTCCAGCAAAGCCCTCTGCTGAGTAGGGCACATTGCTGATTAGCCAAACCAAAAAGGAGCTCTTCTCTGTCAGCTCAGTTGTTTCCTCCCCTAGTCTTGCCACAGTGGAGATTTTAATGAGGTTACAGAATTTTTTGAAGTCCTGATTTGCAACGTGAAAGGAGCAATGCCAAATCTTGCTTGGTGTTAAAAGTACTCTSAGTTGCTTTTTGTGAAAGTCCCTTTAGTGCTCTGTAGTTCAGTGCAGTGCTGTAGCTCTGCTAGCTTTGCTTCAGCTCTGAGCCATGAAGGCAAGCCTGAAAATAATGAAGAGAATGACTGTAGRCAGGGTACTGATCATCCTGCAGCTCTGCAATGTGGTATCAGTGTCTGCAGCAGGAGTTCTACAGTTTTTTACTCAGTTACAACTGCATGTAGACAGGACTGCACTGCGTTGTCTCCCTGTCTTGTACCTTGTGGGTTTTTAATTTTTTTTCTTCTATACTTAAAATTCCTTAAAACTCCTTCAGAGACTTGTCCTGTGTTTTAAAAGTCAACTTAAGCATTCCATGGCGTTGGGCTCTGTCAGCCCATCCCTCCTGGGCAGAGCTGTGAGCCCCCACCCTCCAGCAGCCCTTTGCACCCATTGCTGCAGCTCTCTGTAATCGAGTGTTCAGCCCTTGAGAGCAGACTGCAGCCTGCTGGAGCTGCCCTCTGTCTCAGTCAAGGGATTGGTAATTACAAGGCTTTCTCTCTTGTGGTTTGCCTGAAACCTGTCATTTATTGTGCTGAAATCGTCAGTCTTTTTGCAGTGTTTACAGATAAGCTTTCTTTGTGATGGTCAGTCTACCCGAACATCCATGTATGAAAGATATTGCACATTTTCCCTTTCCATGTTCAGGCAGATCAGCTGCTGGTTTCTGTTTGATTACATGCCAGATTAGAGAGAACATCCTGTGAGTTCACTCTACTCACTTCTCCTTGGAGCAAGAGTGCTTTTTGCTGGGCCTGTGCTAAGTTTTTTGGTCAGTTCCAAATTACTGGTGTAAAACTCATTAATAAAGTGAACTAAATACCTTTATGCATACTTTATTATGAATCCCTTTTTCTAATTTTCTATTGTTGAAATGAGCAGCACATGGTCTTGAAAAAATGTAATAAAATGAACCAGAGACATGGCGAACCTTAAATTATTTAAGCTCCTCCAGTGGCAGTGCTCTACTATTGCTTTCCTTTTCTGTAGATGTTTCACAGCTGTGAAGTTTCCAAGTGAAGAGCTAAAGTGTTGGTTATTGTACAAAAATTAGGGCCAATTTCTGCTTCCTTGCACTCTGATAAATCTCATCAGGGCTGTGTGTCCCTATCCTGTGCTCTCTGCAGCCAATTACACCTGTGCCAAGTGGTTTGAAATTGCTGCTCTTCATGAGCTGATGGAGCTCTGTCCTGCCTCRTGTCCAGCCTGCAAAGACACAAAAAGTGGCACAAAATTGCAGGATTGGGCCAGCTTCCCACACACCCAAAGAAAGTCAGCTTGGTAAAAAAAGACTTGTCAAAAAATAGGTGAAAACTGCAAGAACTTTGGGCAGGTGTCTCAAAGACTCAACCTCCAAAAATGCCTGAGCAAAGTCAAGAAAGCATCTGCTTGCTTTGCTTTCCCTGGACATTTGTGGGGTGCTGCTTGGTCAGTCAGGATCTGCAGGGAGCTGAGCTCCTTCACTTACAAGACTGGAGTTTAAATGAGCTCCTTTCATATGTCTCTGGAGTGTTAAATACAAAAAAATCTTAGTTTTTGTTTTATTTGTTTTCACTAATTGGTCGGAATAATGTCAGTAGAAGCTTTCTTCTATACTGTTTAAGAGTGGGTTTTTTTTTTTTTTTGACAGCATTTGACAATAAAGATAACTCAAAAAGTACTTTTATTCTGATTGTGTGTGGACAGCCACCATTTTGAGAAATAAAAGATAATTTGGAGCCCTAATGAAATGAGGAGAAATGCATGATCTGTTGCATCTGAATTGCCTTATGTGTCTCTAGGTTTTTCAGCATTCAACAATTCCTCTAAGCACAGAAAAGTTCCAGGATTTTTGTTTTCTCTCTGGCAAAAGGTTCACCCTCAGGCCCCATTTTAAAGCAGTCTGGTCCTGAGCAGTGTCCAGTGTCCTGTGGGATGGTGGCAGTGCTTGTTACACCGACAGTAACAAGGATGAGGAGTTTGCTGCAGAGATGATTCACAGAGGGAGAAGATCGTGAGAGATGTCATGAGAGGGATGGAAAAGTGTATCCCTTAGAGAAAGCAGGAGGGGAGGAAGAAACCACTTTTCTTTTTTATGATTCCCAGCCTCAAGARCACAAAATTGTGTCTGCTTTTAGAACTGTAGTACTGTAGTACTGAGATGAGCATTTTTTTTAGTTTTACTCTTTCAGCTAATATAGATTTATGTTTTTCTGAGGGGATGACTCTAGCGGATGTGTGTTACCAAGGGCTGGTGACACTTCAGCAGTAAGCAGCATGGGTTTTGTTGGAATGACTCAAATGTGGATGTAAATATATRTAAAACTGTGCTGATCAAAGAGGGATCTGCCAGAAAATGTAATGACATAAAGATTGGCTTTGCATAACTCATCTACTCCCCTTGTAGTGATAATGTGGCATTTGGCTACTTGTCCCCTATGGTTTTTTTCAACTTGTCCTCATAATTTGACTATTTTTTGGTTTTGTAGAGTTTTTTTCCTTTGTTTTGGGTTGTTGGTTTTTTTTTTTTTTTTTTTTTTTTTTTTGTATATTTTTTTTTTTTTTTTTTTTTTTTTTTTTTTTTTTTTTTTTTTTTTTTTTTTTTTTTTTTTCCTGAAACTGCATCTCATTGGTGCTACAAATAAGATTGAATTAGTTGTAATTTACCACCTCTGCCCTATGGTAGAATGAGCTAAAAAGCTTTACATAATCAAGTAATTTGGGATTTAACTAACTTGTTTATTTAAACAGAGTGTATTTTTCAGACAAATCCATAGTCTACTTTGTAAATTCTTTTCAGATCTTTTTATTTTTATTGACTTTGATTAGCCAGCTAATTTGGACTAAATCAATAAGAGTGTTTCTGATAGCTCATTTGAACCCTTACCATGGAAGGCTGAAACAAAGAAGGGATTAGTGAAGTGTTCTGCTGACATTCCAATCTATTTTAAGTGAATGCAAGCTTTCTAATAAATATTTAAGGATAGTTGTTTGTGGTTTAACAGAATTAGATAATTCTATTAGAATCCTGTTTGGAGATTTACATGTACCATACATCACTGCTGAGGACACGGTTAATAATTTAGGCTAAGTGACTAGTAATTAGAAACAYAGAGTAAGCAGGGATGTTTTTGCTGTCATCCAGGGATTTAGGTGGGTTTGTGTTTGCTGTGCAASTGCAGCTCAATTCTTAGGTTCTGTCTCGCACAGGAGAGCTCATTTGGTGAGTTTGGGATGAGCCTCAAATGTGATAACAAAGCACGAGGCCCMTGGGTTTAGTTAATATCTTATCCTCTGAGTTAATGAGTTGGAAAATAGTTCACTGTTTATCTACAGTAGATTGAGCAGATGTTGCCAATTCAATTTTATGGAACGTAATCTCTGAGAGATTGTCCTCTGCCCATTGCTTTTTCATGGCTTGGATCTCAGCTGTCCTCAGCTTCAAGAGAGTGTTTTCCACACTGGTCATGGAGCTGTCTAAAGATTAGTGCAGCAGAATTTGGTAAAGCTGGTTAGCATGGGAGACATTGCCAAGAGAGGCGTTGGAAATTTGTTTGTGAGTGCACACAATTTGAGTTGTAAACAGAAAAAGATGAGCATTTGAGAAAGCACTGAGCAAAGTTAAAATTAAATATTAAACATAACCACTTTATATGAGTTTAGGTTTCCAGGTGAAGCTTTAGAAATGGTTGTATGGGAATCTCTGTGGTCCCTTAATTTGGGGTTAGTGCAAGCAGCTGTGCACAGCTGCAGGAGGAGGCTGGTTGTTGTTAGACCTGTTCTCGGTGAGTGTGGTTTGAGCAGGAAGATGTTCTGCTCTCCTGCAGCAGTGTTGGATGTGAGGGCAGCTGGAATGCACAGCTGAGGGAAGGGGCCATGCCCAGCACGTTTTGCAGCCCAGCCATCCCTTGGTGGATGAGGAGGAGATGAGGAGGCTGTGCTCATCTCTGCCTTGAGCTCTCATCTGCCCTCTGGTTATTGTTTCTGTAATATCCCCTTTATGCCCCTCCTGGAGCACAGAGTGCTCAGTCACCCTCTATCCCAGAGGGTGGGGATGCTGGCTGTATTTCCTGAGACATTTGTCCTCACATCCCTGTGTGCCTCTGAACCCTGGACAGCCACAGCTTGTGTTTGCCTGCTGAGGCAGCAGTTCAGCTGTGTCCTGCATTGCCTACCCAGTGCTGTGTTGCAGCAGGAGCTCCAGCAGATTTAACTCAAGGAACGTTGGCAATTCCCTAGAACAGACATGCAATTATCAAGAAACAGAACCCCAAGAGGTGTGGTTCTGAGCTTGGCTGTGTCCAGAGCAGAGCACAGCTCCAGTGTTCCTGCCATCATTCCTTGAGTTAAACCTGCTGAAGCTGAGGCCTGATCTGGCTTTTCCTTCTCCTGTGTGCATGAGTGTGTTCAAGAAAACCTTCCTAAGGAGCTCTAGGCTGGCTCTGAGGCATCTCTGCTAATGCTGATCTACAGTGAGGTAGATCTGGCACTGCACTGGCCTGAAAAATAAGATTAAAACTCTTCTTTTGGGGTGTTTTTTTCCTTAAGATTCTCTTAGAATTTTTCTAGTCCTGATATGGATTAAGGAATAGCATCACCCTGGTTCCTGTGCTCATTTGAAGTTTGCTCTGTTCCAGTTGTATCCCTTATGAGGTGGTGATACATACTGTGCTCTCTGGAGAACAGTTCCATTAGTGTGAGCTGTTAGTTCCACTCAATATTCACTCCTTGGAAACAATGCTTTGATGGGCTGGGACATGGATTGTTATATTAAGCAAGAAAATAACTTGAACTGCTCCTGTAATTACTCTGCATGCAGTCAGTCTCGGGATTTCTGGCAAGCTCACCTTCATTTCTACTTATACAATGTTACGGTRCTTAGCATTTCTGTAACATGGCATTACACCTTCAAATTGTTTTCTAGTTATTAACTAATTAATCTCATAACACCCCTGTAAGGTATATCTGTTTGTTTCTGCTTGGSTGACTGTGTGGAGGATGATAATATGTGGCTTGAATATTAATAAACATAAAGCAGTGTATTGCATCTGTAGCTGGTGCTTTGTTTTGGGGTTTGGTTTGGTTTAACCCTGGCTGGCAGCCACTCGTTGGCTTTGCCTCAGCAGGATGGAGGAGAGAATCAGAAAGGAAAAAGTGAGTGAGATTAGGTTGAGATACAGACAGTTTAGTAGATAAAGCAAAACTGAACAAACCACAAAGCAAAATAGGGAATTAATTCCCTGCATCCCATGGGAAGRCAGCTCTGGGGAAGCAGGGCTCCATCACCTGTCAAGGTGACTTGAAAAGTGCCACAACACTGAATGTTTTTCCCCTTCCTCCATCTTCCCTGTGGGTTTTATTGCTGGGTATGGTGCCCCATGGTCTAGAGCATCCCTGTGGTCAGTTGGGGTCAGTGTCCCAGCTGTGTCCCCCCCCAGGCCCTCTCCACCCTGAGCTTCTCTCTGGTGGGGCAGAGTGGGAAAGGAAGGAGGCCCTGGCTGAGAGAGCCCAGCCCCACAATCAAACATCTCTTAAGGGCTCAAATATCCTTCAGCCACTGTTGTTCATAGCAAAAATCTGAAACACAGCACACAGGARCTGCTGTGAGCAAAGTTAACTCCATCCCAGCCAAAACCAGTACAGACTGGACCTCAGTTCCATGTTTGCCTCCCCCCAGCATCTTTGCCACTGCTGTGGAACATTGACTTATCTGTTCCTAAAGGCTGAACAGAAATGTGCTGTCACACAAATGGCTCATCCTGCAGGAGACAGATTGCTGCAGCTGTGAAGGGAACTATTTTCAAGAAAACAAAATTCTCACAAAATCTACCTCCCCTTCAAAGGAAGAAAACAAACAAAAAAAACCCAAATCAAACCAAAGTGAAACCTGACCAATTAAAACACCAAAAAAAATTACCCACAAAAAAACCAAACCAACAACCCCACCTTCCCAAACAACAACATACCCAATCTTTGAAAGCAGAAAGCACTTTATATTGTGGATGTGTCAAGTTCTTCTGTATGTTTAGCAGAAATCTTAGCCTGATGTTTCCCTGACCTCACTCCTAAAATCAGATGATAATTTTCCAGGTTTGTCTAATTTGGGTGTCTTCAAAATCTGATTCTTTGTCATTTCTACTTCTGTATAGTGCTTTGTACAGTAAAAGGATAACTTCACATTTGGGCTCTCGTTTTAGGGACTTGACTGAAACCAGTGAGGGTTTTTTCTGTTGTTCCTTTTTTAGAGTTTGTATGAAGCAGCACTATTTGTCCTGTCACTGAAAGACCAAAACTGAGATCCTTGGTGGAACTATCAGGAATTGTAAATTAGCCATGGAGAACAAAAGGGGAAGAGAAGGTGCAGGATGCCCTGACAGCTGTGTTGATTTTTGAAAAATACCTGTTTTGGCAGATAAGTCACAAGTAGAGTTGCCAAGGCATAGTTAGAGTCGTGACAAGCATCATTAGACAGTTCTCTCCAAGGTTTTGGCTGGGTCACTGACTAACTGTGAATTTGGGTCAAGGACCTGACTTTCTAAGGTATCCTCATTTATCACCTGCCACAGCTGAGATAACAGTCATCAGTCCACTTGACTGGCTGAGGGGTGAACAACTTATTTTGGTTTAGTAATGATTTGAGAGCCTCATCAATAAAATCACCAATACTCTTCAGTGCTGTAATCTGTCCCTGTCTCAGTGGCCAGCATGATTTTTTGGCAGCAGAGAGAAGGAAGAGCCAAGTGGACAAGCTGGTTGTGTTTCCTCTTATTTCCTCTGTGTAGAAACACCTTGGAATCTCAGACCTAATTCACCAAGGTCATCCAAGATGGGATTCTCTTATTCTACAGAGCAGTTCTATCTTGTTGCATAGACATAGATGAAACCTGTGTAAAGCAGGCATATTATCTTGTTCTGTGCAGAAATTGTACCTAGAATACTGGCATTGATTGTGCTCTTCCTCCTTACTTTTTTAAATTATGAACACAATATCATCCATTGAAATATTCCCAGTTCATGTTGGCAGAGACAAGAGACAAGGCTTTATGTGGGCCAGGTCAGCAGGGCAGGGTGTTTTGCTAACACAGTTGTGGAACTCTCAAACCAGGTAACATCTGGCCACCTTGGAGGGTAGGCAGAGCAAATTCTGCCTTTCCTTGCGTGTAATTTCCCATTGTAGGCTTCTTGCAGCCCTGTTGAGCTGTAGAGAAACACTTGGGTTGATTTGAGCTAATTGAGTTGATCAAGTGTTGACGATTAGTTCAATTTGCACAGATTCCCACTTGTGATGTCTTCACTTGGAGCAGCAGCAGTGCTGGCAAATGAATTACCTCATCAGAGCTCTTGTCACCTATAGACAGTAGGGGATGATTGTTCCTGTCCTGTGAGGCTGACTGGCAGGCTTGTGCAAAATGTTGGCTACTTCAAAATTTGACTGACCCTGAGAACTGATTTATTTTTTACTCACTGCAGAGAGGTCTCTTGTGTAGACTGCTGCTGCCCCAGGTGTGGAATTTAAACAGCGATAGCTGAGTAACTACTGGACTCTGTCTGTTTGGCAGGTGTTTGTATTTCAATCTATGTTAATTTTGCATTTTCATCTCTGTTAATTCTACATAGATGCATTTTTTTCATTTGTGCCCCTCTTGCCCCTGTCCAAAGAAACCAGTAAAAAAGTATCTTCCTATTCACAGTGCGGTTTTTGCTCTTAGCTGATGCACAGCAAGGATGTGAAAAGCACTTCATGGATGTTACAAGTGCAACACCTCAAGGTGTGGGTTTGGGGAGGGCTGGGACAGAGAAGGGAGAAGTGTTTTGCTTTAAGGTGTGCAGGRAGATGAAGTTTAAAATGCAAAGAGGAAGAAGTTAAATATTACACTGAGTCCTGGAGAGGTGGCCCTCAACCATTCTCCCATGACTTCCTCACTGAGATTGCTGTGTTCCTGTGTCTGTCTTCACTCACACCAGGTTCACCTTGCTGACATAGCTCTAGGTAACTAAAATGACCAAAATTTAAACTTCATTAATTTTGAATTCGAGTTACTATTTAATACAATTTAATAAAATATTTTTAGTTCTTTAGCAATCAACTAAAAATGGAGAAATGGAGGTCTTSTAAACTCTAGTAGGTCAAACCCACAAATGACTCTAAATATAGAGAAGTTTTTTTCCAAACTCCTGCTTCTTAGCTGTGCTGTGTTCATCTGAAAAGAGTGCTGCAAGGGTGTTTGCCTGTACCCAGTGAAGGCCTTGGGCTGCCTCACAGCAAGCAGGTGCTCACTGTATCCTCTTCTCCCTTGGCTAACTCGATATTAAAAGAGCTCAGGATGCAGCTGTATGAGTGCAGAAACACATWCTCTCGAGTGATTTTATTTTTGTCTGGGTCTTTTTCATGTGGATTATGGCTGTTGATGTCAAAACAAGCTTGGTTACAATATTTGGAATTTGTGGGTTGTCTTGCAGTCGGCACCAATGGAACAAGAGTTCTTCTCCCAAGGCACATTTGAATCCCCTTCCTTGAGGATCTGTAACATTTTTGCAGTGCAAGTGTTTCAAGTCGTCATTGTTGCATACACCCTAAGGTTTGGTCTCTATAAAACTGAAGGGATTTTTTGCTAATAGCTGTAAATGGAACAGATACTGAAATAGTTAAAAAATATTCAGGAAATTTACAGAAAAAGTTCTGTGCACAAAGCTACATTTTGTGATCTGTGTTCAYGATGGAAAGTGCTTTGCTGCCTTGACCTGTACTTTTTCCATTTACTGGTATTTTTGGGGAAAAAAACAGCTTGTATGTGCATGGGAGTAAATGTTGCCTTTATGCAGATCAGCCCTTTTTCCTGGTACAAGCTGAAATTCTTAACGAAATGTTCAAGAACTCAGCTTAAAATTCATGATCCGAAGTTTAAAATTTGGACCTGAAACGTTGCTTTCAGTGAAAACTGTTTGTCAGAAAAGCAAAACCATTTGCCAAGTGACCTGTTACACATATTCCTTTCTAACAAGGAAGAAGAAAAGAAAAAGCTTTCTCCCTTTTCTTCAAATGCTACTAGGGAAAATAATAATATTTTCAAGTCTCATGAGAGCTGACATTTTGTTCATTCACATCTCCCTTCTGTTAACTGCTTTTCCCATGCTGCAAAATATTTAAACACTTTGTGCATTGTGGGAGAAAGTCTGTGCATTTCAATTTTTCAGCTAAATATTTTGGTTCTTCCCCAGTTATTCCCATCCAAAAGGGATGAAAATGCCCAGAAAATTAATTCTCCTTTGTCAACTGCTGCCTTTCCTCTTCCCTTTCTCTGATCTCCAAACAGTTCTACTTCACCTTTATGGGTAATACACTTCCTTAATCTTTTCAAGTTCATTGCATCTGGAAAACATTTTTCTTATTTCTTTCACTTTTTGCATTTGACAGTATTCAGTGCCAAGGCAGCACAGCCATTTATTTCTCCTTTATGTCAGTGAGCCCTCCGTGGGTTTCTCTACGTATCTTTGATGTGCTGGCTTGGGAGACAGAAATATTTAGAAAAAAACAGAAAGCAGTGATTTTGAAAATGAGGAAMCCCTGTCAGGAGGACTCAAGGGTGTATGTAGTACAGAAAAGTAGCTCTAACTCTACTTTAAAAAACAAATGAATAAATAAAAAATGTCCAACCAACCAAACTCTGGCAAAATTGCAAATTGTCTCTGTCCTTTTAAAGCAAATGTAAACTGCCTCTGAAAGGAGCAGATGGCTTTGCTTTGTGTGGAGATTTTTGTTTCCTTACTAATATGTACAGCTGTTTCTAAAAATCGTGGTTTCTTTTAATGAAGCACTACTTTAGAGGCAGAGTGAGATGCGGTGCATGTGAAAGTTTGGGGGAATGAATTATTGGCCATTTTTGTGCCTGATGGATATTTGCATCCAGCTATGTTTCTCTAAGAAGAACCAGCCCCAAGCTGAATCCTGGTGTTTCTGTAACTCTGCTGTTCCCTTACACACAGAGGAGAGGGGATGATTGTGGCTGTTCTGGGGAGGTGAGGGAACCCTCAAGGTCTCCTTGCCTGTTTTGCTGCTGCAGGAGAATAGGAGGGGTGTGGGTGTCACAATGGTCCCTGCTCCTGCTGGAACCCTCAAGTGACAGCCCTGATGAGAATGTCCTGGAGGGCTGCTCAGGAGCAGGACCTGGTGTTATTTCTGAAGGACTCTGGCCTCAGGAAGGTGTTTATTTTGCCTACTCGAACATCCAGGTGCAGACAGAGTTATCTGGAAGTGAACAAGTGTGCTGACAAGTTGGGRAACAGCTCAGGTTGGTGTGAGGAAGTTGAGAGCAGATTTTCCTGTGGGTTTTGTCCTGTGAACCCAKCAGAGCTYTGCTGCTCCTGTGATGTACACMTGGTCAAATGTGTGATGTACACCAGGTSAAATGTGTGATGTASAYSTGGTCAAATGTGTGATGTACACMTGGTCAAATGTGTGATGTACACMTGGTCAAATGTGTGATGTACACCTGGGCTCACCTGTGCAGGTGTCAGGAAWATTAAYCCACAAGCACYAGAGGTTTATGTCCAAAAAGGAGACAGAGGAKTCCCRCAMCTTTATTCATGAATAAAGGGAGAGGTCATGGGCATTTYCCATGGGGTCTCTCAAATTCATAGAGGATRCAGCCTCTTTTATCCCAATTTCCTGGCTGCAGTTCCCTCTCTCTTTCCCCATTGGCTGAGGTACTTGAGAGTACAGGCTCCCCAAAACCCCTGATGAAACCTCTGCTCTTGTTGTCTATTAACACAGTCTGGGATAAGTCAATCGAAGGAATTCCTATGGAAATCCTTCCCATTGTTTCCTTTCATCTCCCAGAATCAGTCTGTTTGTAAAGACACTCCCTTCTCATTCCTTTCACAGGGGYAACTGAAGGAGACTTTCACAACAGGCAGAAAGCTTTGCACAGGCCCTATGATGGTCTGTTTTTTTGGGGCCATTTGTGGGAAATGTTGTATTTCCTCCTTGTCACAGAGCCCCGGTCACAGAGCCCTCCCCACGAGACAAATACTATGTTTTGTTTGTTAAATAAACACTGATTCTTATGAATGGTGTTTATTATGAAATAATCACAAAATATTTCACTTAAATTTGATCTTTTTATGCCTTAGAGGTGGTAATTTCTTTTCAAAATTGTGTTTAGGTGTAAGAGAGCAAGCTCTACCAGCATGGGGCTGTCTGCTCTGGGGGGAGCCCTGTCTTGCATTATCCCTGTGCCCAGTCAATATTCTATTATTGCAACTTAAGTGGTTTGCTGCAGTATCCTGTGTGCAGGGTATTAGAAAGCATCTTATCTAATTTCCTAAGCAATAATGGTATAAACAGTATGCATTTTTTATTATTAAAAAACAAACTATTGGCTCCACTGAGTTAATGCTTCTTTTATATACAGTTAGCACCCAGGAGACTGACTCATAAATCATAGCAAAATTAAATGGAAAGTGCAAAGTTTTGGAAAAGTAGAATTTATTATAGATCCAGAGCTTTTGACTTTACCTGCAAATGAACTTTAACTTGCTTAATWGTATTTTTATTTGACTGTTGTGTTATTTAGTGATTTTAGTTGATTAGGAAGAAGTCCAACCCCAAGCTTTACTAACCTGTAACAAATAGGAACATTAAAACGAAGTGAGAGGAAAATCAAATCCATGTTTTTGTATTGGGAGTTTTCTGCTGCTTCAAATGTTACATCAATTTCTATTCAGATCGCCCCCCAAAATACCATTTTGATAGGTTCTTGATCCTACATAGTAGGAACTTTCTTTATGGGAATAGCGTGTATTACTTGGTAATATTTATAAAGTTCTTTTACCACTCTTCTCCAATCTAAGGGCATACAAATTTTTGTATTAATTCATCTGAGGTATGTATTTTGTTCTGTACAAGTAGTGTTTGACAGAGGAATCACAACATGTGAAAGTTAAAATGCTCAAAACACAGATATTTCTTGGATTTGTTACTGGTGGCCCAGGTAAGGGACTCTTAATCTTCAAAACCTCAAGCTTTCTAAAACCTAACCTGTAGCTTCACTGARTTTAAAGGTTTKGTTTTGTTTTGTTTTGTTTTGTTTTTTTCTCTGCTTCCCATTACCCTGCCCAAGTTCATTCAATATTGCTGCTAGATTGGATGTGGGGATGCACTAAAACTTGGGGCAGTTTCCTGTTTTGTTACAAATCACAGTGAAGTTTTAGGTGAATCTGAGCTAAATCATGGATTTGCAATGAAAACCCACATTAGTGGTTGCAATATGGAAACAATATGTGYTGTTAACTTGTAGGTACAATATTACAAACTGGTTTTGATGGGMAGGTTTTGGAAACGAGCAATTACAATGTGAAAAGTGCCCTTGGTGAGCTGGTGCTAAGTCACACCTTCCCTTTTCAGAGCAGTAATTTGATTTGAAAGGATGTGTGGGTCTGCAAGACAAGTGAAGGTAAGCTCTGGAGGTTTATGGGACTTTGTTCTTCTGGGTTCACAAGTGGAATGAAGAGCCCAGCCTTTGTGCTTTAATAGTAAAAGCAAATAGAGAAAAGGCTAAATATATATGAGAATCAAGGGCTTTTTGGCACCTCAAAGAAATGCCAGTAGAGGCTGCAGAAATGTCATAAATCAAACCTACAAAACAAAGGCTGACCTTAGCTCAGGATATCTCAAGTTGGCATTCTTATCCTGGAAAAATAGAGAGACCCTGCTATTAAAAGAAGAGCTTTTATTAYGTCTGTCTTTATGGCAAAAGATCTAGTCCWTWGRAAACCTGGACTCAKTTCCTAAKGAGTTCCTAAAAGCTAATCCTAAAGYCATTGCAGATGAGAATGTGTCACCCTGCACTGTTTCCAGGGAAACTGTGAGCAGGACCAGGATGTGCAAAGGTTTTCCGTTGGAGGCTCTGGAGCTCCAGATGCATCGGTGTGGGRTGCAGCCTTGAGCTGCTGTTTTCATGTTCTCTTCCCAATACAGCCTCTTCCTCTTARAAACAAACAAAAACYCCAACCCAAGCAAAGMYTTCCACCTCAGAAAATTCTGCAAARYTTTGGTAATTGTCTTGTTTTAAAAMTGCACCAAGCCAAAGGTTTAAAATGAGCAGAGCTGTTCTGTGGAAAGGAAGCAGCTGCAGCCAGATGTGCCAGCTCAGGGCTGTGTGGCTGCCATGGCCCACAGGACAGGGTGCAATTCTGTGCTGTGCTGTTCATCACTGGACAAAATTCCTTCACACTTGCCCAGCCTGCAGCCCCAGAGCTGGGTCTTCAGGCAGAAAGGGTCTTGAGGGCAGAACAGTTGAGAATGTGAGGGTGGGTGGCCAGAAGGGGAGTCCTGTGCTCAGAGGACATTGCTCACTTGAGTGCACAATATGTTAACATCTGGATTTAGCATAATCATCCTTGGCTAATATGAAGAGATGGGGAGGGGGTTTAAGTGCTGAATAAATAAATTACTTAATTTCATGTTATCAGAGAGGAACAGATGGGCAGTTTGGTGTGTTTTCTGACTGCTTATGCTTTCAGGAGATCCACACTTGTTCTTGTACAGAAGGTTTCCCAGTGTCAATAATTCAATGTGTGGGTACCCAGAGCAACTTCTTGCTCTTGTCTTTGAGGTATGCCTTGCCAATGTCCTTTTGGGCAGCTAAAGGGTCTCAATGTCAACAGCAACTGACATTTCATATCTGTTTTTCTGTTCTTTGTGCAGTAATTGTATATTTATCATAGTGCTAGTTATTGCTGAAGGTGAGAAATGGCTCAGGGTACCAGACCAGAAGAGCTGGATCACTGCACGTCCTGTCATACTGGCGTTGTACTGTGTAACATTTTTCCTCTCATTTTTGCTCTCTGGAATCATCCTCTAAGCTTCTGCCAACTTCAAATGAATGCTTTCCTTGAGAGTTATGTCAGATCCCGAGTTCAGTGCCTGCAGCACTTGTGTTGGCCTGGCCTGAYGTGGCTGTAGCTCTTGTCATCCCASCTTTWTCCTCTCATGAGGAATTGTACATGAAAATTAGGTGTAGGAGTGTCTCAGCCTGCTTTAATGATTGTTGTCTTAATGAAGGGAAGAAAACCCTCATGTATTTGATTTATTAAGAGAACATAAATAGCAAAAGGCAAAGTTTCCATTCTGAAACAACACTGATAGGAAGCMGGTTTGTCACTGTCTTCTCAAACAGTGGTAAATAATTCTCTATTAACTATGGTTCCTTAAAAGTAGCACMTTTAGAACTTCTCTCTCCTGTGTGTTAACTTTAAAACAAAATGCAGTAACAAATGCAAATAATAAGGCATGATCCAACTCTGAATCCAGGATCTGTATTTGTATAACGAGGTTGATTTCTATATTTCTGTTTTCTTCTCATAACCCTAAATTTCTCTGCCTAATCTTTGTTAAAACAAAAACCAAGTTCTCTTTCTACGGTGTTTTTTGAGCAGTGGACAGGAATGAGGACAAATACCACATGGTCAACTGTGTCTGTGTCCTTAATTTCCACGTTGCTGCACTCTGTGCAACCATGGCACTGAAGGCAGGGTCCTGGTGTTCAGGGCTGCTGGTTCCTGTGTGCATTTGATGGTTACAGGAKATTTCTCTTTTCTGTTGTGCCTGGTGTTTGGAGAGAATAGCAGGAGCAAGAGTATCAATTTCCATCCTGTAATTGGATTAATGATCAGTTTACATGACAGGGCAGGCTCTTCATTGAATTAACTTGGAAAGGGATTATATCAATAAATAGCAGGAAGAGAAAAGCCATGTTAGCTACTATTTGTTACAAATACTGCTTCAAACATCATGTTCAATGTTTTTATTCTTTATGGAGGGTCACACAATTACTGCCCACAATTAAGTCGAGTTTGCTATAACTTTTTACTGTAAGAAGCAGTTGACTTCTGGATTGTATCCAAATGGAAGGAGAGGGGAATGCTGTGGTGGTGGTTGGTATTTTTTTCCTCCTCCAAATCTGTATAAATATCTGCTTTGCATCTTCTCACTTGCAAAACACCAGACAGGAAAAAAGCCTCATAAAACACAGAAGCTGCAAGTTTGAGTCACAAGATGGTTTTGAGTCACAAGATGGTTTTGAAAGGGGAAAGACAGGCCATTTGTCTTTGTCTTGATGGGATTTTGTTGGAAGGAGCCATACAGAATAACAGCTAATGCCCCAATGAATCCACAAGGACCTGAAGCGACTGAATGGGTCAGTGGAAGGTGTCACTCCCATGAAAAAGACAGACCTCTGTGGGATTTACATTTGTCCTTGCCTTGGTGAGGAGCTTCCACGGAGATGGGAGAGTCACAAATGCCAAAAGTACAGTTACAAAGCATTTGCACCATTCTGAACTCTTTCATGAGTCTCCAAAARTTTTCTTTCAATCAGTTGAGTTTTGCCTGAAAATCTGCATGCAATTTAAACAAGTTGAGTGTGTTTCAGGGCTCAAGCAGGGTGCCTTCCATCTAAGGCAAAAGAGGGAATGAATTTCAATTGGTTGTTCCCATTATAATCTGTCTCCACCTGTAGTTTTCATCAAAATTGTTGGGAAGTGTGATATAATGCATGGTCAGGATTTGCCCATTAGCAGCAGAGTGCCCATTATTTTAATTTAAAAAAACGTGTGTGAGGGTACATGGGCTTCTCACAGTGAATGACTTAATTGTGACAGGTCCTTTGTTTGGGATTTGGAAGTAGATCTCTATCTTCTGTGCCTGAAATGCATACAGTGGTTTATGTTCTTTCCATCATCATGATGATACAGGTTATTAATTATATTGATAAAGCAAATATTTCAAGAGGTGTGTTTTGATGTTGGCAGAGTAGTCACTAGTTATTTTAAAATGCCTTTTTCATGGAGGTGTTTTGTTCTGAACTTGATTTTTATGGAAATTTTTCATGTGCCTGCTCATAAGGTCAATCTGAGAGCACCAATATTAATTCAGGCTCATGGTGCACCCATGATGGGGTCAGCAGCACCCCCTGCCAGTGCCCTGAACCTCCCCTGCCTTTCTGTAGCTGTTGCAATGCAGGGATGCTGTGAGACCTGGAATGGAGCTCCCCTCCTGTCCCTTAATGCACACCATTGCTGCAATTGGAGGATATCTGCYCTGCACAGCTGCTGAAATAGGTCAAATGTCCATCTTTCCTCACTGGTTCATACCAAGAAGTTTTGAAGATGCCATGCTTACATGGATAGTTCTTTTTCTCAAACAAGCAGTAATTTAGACTTGTGTTTCAGGCCATACCAATTCCAAAGTCATGTTAAAATTACTTGGTGTGTTGGGATCTTAAGATTCAAGTTTTGCTTTTTCGAAGTTTTTTTTTTTGTGATGGTACTATAATGTTTAAAACCTTTCATTAATATTTAGGAGTGCTTTCTTGTGTACATGTCTTTTTCCTGAGAAGAATTTTAGAGGCGTTGCTCACTGTCCTACCCCCATCAAGTTGGTTTAGGACTATATASTATATAAATATTTTATATCTACTGTATCCTGTGGTTTGGACAGTTTTAGATGTGTGATCCCTTTGTATTATGAGGGACAGAGCACTTCCAGAGGGAGAAGTGAATTCCTGAATACTGCAGTGCTGATGAATGGGCTGATGCATCCAGATGAGCTCTAGTGCTGAGCAGAGCTGTGGTGCAGTGCTGAACAGAGGAGGATAAAATATGGGATTGAACARTAAACATGGGAAGGGAGATGTTTCAATGAGGTTAATGCAGTGTTCCCTGTTTAGAGAGAATTGACATAATACTCTGGTCATTTCTGATTTTTATTTAGAGAGATGAGGACAATTAAGATGCAAATGGTTGTACTTCAAATGAAACTTTGTGTGTCTTTGGAGCGCCATATGAAATCTGTGTGTGAGACTGAATCAAATCACTAATATGCAAATAAATCAGACCAAAAGCTAAGCTTTTTGCTTTGAGGTGCCTAAAATGGATGAAGATGGAATCAGCCTTCTGCTGCTAAAAAACTTGGCATCTGCTGATTTAAATCTTCAGTATCTTCATTGTGGTTCTCAGTGAACCTGCACATCTTTGTATTTGATACTGCAGTATGAATAACATTGTGTTTGAGTATTGTGCTGTGAGGACAGCAGCCTTTCCTTYTGCTCCTCATTCCCTGCTAAATGCAGCAGTCCCTGGGCTGGGTCATTGCACAGAAAGGCAGTGTTATCTGGCTGCAGCTGCAGGCTGGAGCTCACTCTGGAGCTCTGCTGTCTCACAGCTTTGCCAGCTGCTGACACCAGCAGATAATGGACTTSTTGTTAGGCAGCCACTTTGATGGAAAAATCAGGTGAACTTASGTAAGTGTGTCTATCTCAGGCTGCAGTGAACCCAATTCAGCTGAGGGCTCTGGGTGAAAGAAGCACAATTCCCATTCCAATATATGCATGATGAGCTCTGAGGGGGCAGAAGCCTCACTCCAACAAGCAGCAGCAGATAAGGCAGGCATTCCCCTGAGCTCTGCCCTCTGGAATATGAACATTAGGGTTGTCATCCTACTCCTGTCTTCATCAAGATAAACATTGCACAGGAAACCCAGCCCAAAACCAAGAATCCAAATCAATAATAAGGAAAGGTGGTACAAAGTCAAAAGTCCTGAGACTGTTCTGGTGGCATATTGAGGTGGCTTTGAGCCTCCCTCACCAGGGCAGTGATGTGTAAGAGATGTAGAACACAATGTTCTGAGGAAAACAAAGCGCTGCTGCAGAAGCAATGAGCAGCAGGATTGACTGAGGCCAAATGCAGGATAGGAACATCCAGAGTTACCAGGGTAAATATTGCAACAGTTAATGGGATTTGACAAAGGATCCGTGCTGTGTCCTTGGGTCTTTTTTAGGGTTTGGGAGGAATCTTGGTATCATAATTGCTTCCTTCAACAATTCTTTGACTTCACATTGGTGATGCTAGCCCATGATCAAATGAAAACATGAGAGTAAGACAATTATGCATGCAACTGGATATGCCAAATTTCATTTTTATTGCTAGATTTAACACTTTCGACCTTGAAGTATCCCACCAATCAATGCCTATTTTCTTTTCCCTTGGTAGGTCAGGACAACAACTAACAAATCCAGGCAAAAACTCTATTCCTTTCACTTTATTTGTGAATAAATATTATGTGTAAACATCCTGAAACAGGTGCCCTTAAACCAGTAGAGGAGTTGTGAGCCCAGTGGCAGCAACTAACAGGGACAAGTCAGGAAGTCTTGGCAACAAAATTGAGGGGTTTTTTTGGGACTCCTAAACACTAAGAATAATCAAATAAATATGGGATTAGACCAAAGTGCTCAAGGTAAAAAGACAAATCTTGGATTATTTCAAATGATCTAGTAGCCCTTAAGATGAATTATTGGTTGAACAGGTTCACTGCCTCAGAGARCTCAAAGTAAATCCCCTTTAGCAATGAATCACCTGCTGCACAGTGGGAGGGTGGGATGGTGTTGGGGGCCAGCATTCCAACCTTGTGGTCTTACTTTTGTTTGTTGCTTTGTTTTTGAGTTTTTAATTTTTCCTTTTGTAAGCATTGAGCTCTTGCTTAGGTAGAAGTAGTTTTGTTAGCATTTCCTAAAGATCTCACCCTGCCTTGCGTTCACAGGCTGGAAACTGTGRTGTTCTGTCAGGGTGAAATCCAAAGCAAATTAAAGTAATGTGCAAAGAGTGGATTCAGGTGAATAATGATAAATCCTAATATCTAATAATAACTTTGAGTTGGCACATCATCTGTCTTTGCAGAACTGATTTCTCAATGGAAAACCTCACAGCTGCTGATGCAAAAGAGGTAGTGGACAAGAGTTTTGGCAGTTTCTTTTATTTTCCAAAGCTTCTGCTGGAGATATTCATGCTGCTCTCAAATGAGGGATTTTTAGTGAGGGAATAAACTATCCTCATGATGAATGGACAGTTTTAAGTTGTGTTGTAATAAATATTACTCTTAAATATTTTTTTTGCAGCTGAGGACCAACATCAATTATGAGTTATAAATTTATATAATTCCTAATTAAAAAAAACAAACCCAAAACAACCAGAATTAAGTATACTGCTATTGAAATCCTCATACCAGTATTGTGTTTTATTTTCTTCCTTTTTATTTTGTTGCTGATAAGAGAAAAAGAAATGATATAGAGGCAAAAGACAATAAAACCCACAAACAGGAAATAATTTTTCCTCTCCCCCATTGAAAAGTAAAGGTGCATGGAAGTCATTTCAGCAACCAAAATTTTTATTCATGGCTTCTGTCTGAAAAATGGTTGTGAGTTTTGAGTAACAGCAGGTTCTCGAATAAAACAAGTTTTTATTAAAAAATACTTCTTCATCTACATCTTCCTCAGCTGTATTTCAGTCCCTGTGCTACTACTCATTATGCTGTAGGCAGAAAGAAAAGAAAAAGATTTTTTTCCCCCCTTAAGTGGTTCAAAAAGGCTATTTCTCAGTGCCTTCTGTCCTGCATAGCAAACACAGTTCTATTTAGAAATTCATTGTGGGTCCTGGCTCTATATTGCCTCTTCAGGTCYCTCAGTTGTTTTCAAATCCTCTAACCTGAGCTATTCTGTGGAGTTTATTTTGCTTTGTGGCTGCTCTGAAGCAAGGAGTTTATTTAAACTGGCCAGCTCCAACAGTTAATGCAGCATCTCTGAAACTGCCAGGGAGCCTAAATTAGGTTGTCAGAGTCAACATAGCCATCTAGTGAGCCTATTAAAATCTTAATAACTTTTAAAATTGGACTCTGGGTAACAAAACATTGTCCCTGTGCRTTAGATTTTCAGTAGATAAATCCATTAAACTATGTCTTGTCACCTTCATTCTCTCTCTGTTAGAAACTGCCCAAAGAGGAATTTTTAGAAATCCAGCGAGTACCTTTAATAGTGGAACATCATAAATGAGTTATCACTGGACTGCTTTCAGTTCATCCCAATCAATTCTCCTGTGTTATGAAAATTTTCTGCTTTTCTTTGGGTCCTACTGAAGGTGGTTGGAGCAAGGTGGTTTGTTTTAATGAGGCAGAAGCAGAGGCAAAACTCCAGTGCTTGTTTGTTGCCTGTTATTTCTTATCCCGTGGTCTGTCCTGATCTCAGTGAAGCAGCTGTCACTTAGATTGAAAATCAGACTTCTGCTGCCTCAGCTTCAGTTCTGGTGTGAGAACGTGCTTTGGGTCCAGTGAGGCTCTRTTGCTTTCTTCTTCTCCTCCAGTAAAGTGGCAGATTACTGTATGTGGCAATAGCTTCAAGGCATGGCCATAAATTGGAATTTCCTCCTTCACTTTACTCTCAATTGGAAGGAAAATTCTCCTGCCATGATGCTCACGTATCACTTAAGTTCTCCTTCATTAATAGATGTGAGTGGGAGGTCAAAATTGAACTTGTTAATGCGAACAAAGTTGAAGCCTTAATTATGGAGGAAATTGTAGATTACTCATAATAATCAACTGAAGTTTGAATTTTAAGTTTGACTGGCAGAAAAACATCTGTCACTATTATTATTATGTATGAGACCAAATCCATTTGCAGACAAGTAGYAAGTGATTAGACAGAACTAAGAGAAGTAGATGGACTTTTATGAGAAACTCATTATAATTCTTTTCTTTCAAGAAGGATAATTAGTAGCCTTTTAGATATTTCAGCTAGTTGTAATGCTCTCTGAAAGCAAATTAAATAAAACTGAGCACGGTCATATGTGACAGCAATAACTGAAATGACCCCTTCTWCTCTGCTATCCTTTAGTCTTTGCATTGTGTATCTCTGTGCAAAGTGGTTATTAGCAAAAATGAAGGTTTTTTTCCCCAGCAATTAGCTAAAGGAGATGTAAAAGGGGGATATGCATAGCACATGTAACACAGATGTGTAATTTTTCATGGTAAACAGTATCTTGGAATGCAGTTGTCAGTTCMTCCGTGGTGGTGTCAGAATATGGACTCTAAACTTGGAACAGAACCATGAAATGGGAATTGAGGAAGGTAGGCAAAAAATGTGTGGTGAAATAAGAATGCCTGAGCTGAAAGAGAGTCATCATCAAAGACAGGGAAGTCAATATTACCAGCTGCAGTCACAAATGCTGCTAAACCCATGGAGCCATTTACAATAGATTTTTCTGCCTTAGTGCAAAAGGGTGGATTTGGCTTGAGGCTTCTTGAGCAAACACAAGTTTTATCTGCCAAGCAATCCAAATGCCAGCACTTGGGTATCRTTAAAGCCTAATTGTCAAGAAATCTGCATCAGAGGATATTAATGACTGCATTTTGTTATTTAGACAAAACGCTCCATAAGAAACTTGTTTGAAAGAGCAAGAGATAAAAACAATTAGCTGTRCTAAGTGTAGTCTGTGGTACCTTAGCTATGGATTTCCTCCTTACATGGTTAAATATTCCCTCTGCAATTTAGGTTTCATCCAACAAAGAAGATTTGATTTCAGATAATTCTTCTAAGAAAACAGTCGGTACTTTAGTCAGCTATTTATCCATATCCACTTATCCCAGGATAAACACTCATTCATGGAAGAATTCAAAATAAAACGCAACATGCAACTTCTCCTTTACAATAAATTGGTAGGTAGTATTTTTTTTTTCCTCTAACACTTCCCTACCAGTGGTCTTATCTCCAAGGAGATGAGTGCTATTGTAAAAGACTATGAGTTTCCACTTTTCCAAGGAAGCATAGTTATCCMTTTTACAGTTTATAAAGGCACTGCATACCCACCTCAGTGAACACTGGGATTTTTTTGGTTTGTTTTTTCCTTTAATTTTTTTTAGTGACTGAAATAGAAGCAATTAGGGCAACTGTGTCTTTACAGACAACACAGTCCTACTACTTTGTTCCTTTCAAAGCTCTCATAACAAACAAAAATTAGCAGGAACTTTGGCTCCATAGATTGGGAGGCTGTTGTGCTTGGTACGAATACACTGCATGAAGTTCATAATTTACTCCTAATGTTTTCATAGTCTGAGCATAAAACTTGTCAATAGTGAAACTGGACAAATGGCTGGAGTTGAGGACGATGGGAAATGATGAAGGGATGGCTCTCAGCAGAACTTCGGTCTTTATTCTCTGGTTTTTAGAAGGGTTTGAGTTTGGGTGGAGGAACCTCTTTGGTCTGGGACAGGAAGTGAAGGTGGGAGTGCCTCAGATGCTACAAATCTCAGTGAAACTTAGTTTTAAGCATGAGAAAATGAAATGAGTTATGAGGAATCTCACAAAAGTAAACTGTGCAACATTTGGAGAAATTCAGGCTGTAAATATTGCACAGCAGTTAGAAGAAGAAAAAAAAAAATCACAAAAAGAACCCCAAAGCAAACAAACAAAAAACTCCTTACTGGAGGATCTCCAAGCAGCTTGTAAATATCCATTAATTACCTCTCTGTGGGAAATGATACAAAGATCATTTCTCTTGTTTTGGAATTTGAAATCAGTTGCTGTTAATGTGTAGATCAACATTGCTGCCATCTGTTAAAAGTAAGAAAGAAAGCTGAGCTTATGGACAAAACATTAATTTGCAGTTGGGATGTTCACACACGGAATGTAACCACCTGACCTTGAATTTAAATTATAAAAAGCAAGATGAGACATTTTGTGGTTTTGTGTAGCAGGAATCTTCATAGCTCACATTTTGTATCATCTCTCTTTTGAAGTGGAGATCGAGCATTGGCTGCCTGGAAGTCAAAACCTCCTGATTTTGCTGTTGATGTGATCATGTTTCTGACGACCTGTGCAACTGAAGGGGGTCAAATCTTCAGGAACTTTTCTGGCTGTTTGAATCTCAGAGCCTCTGCTGTACATTAGATTAATTAAGCCCATCTCACCCTAGCTGCAGTCTTGGGCTGTCACCTTTGCATTCGTGCTCTGTTACAAACCTGTCCATGGTGGCTGTGATGCCTCGTGTGCAACAAAAACCTCATTTAATGGGGCTTCACTTTTCCAGAACTTGTTTTTCTGTAGATATTGAAATAACTTGTTAATCATTTCACCAACCTTGTCTGTGACTTTTTGATTACACATACCTCATACAATTTTAAGGATTTGATAACAATAGTAAACACATTTCATTTTTTCTAGGTTTGTGAGCATATTCATTCAGCTTTGGGTTTAGTTACTGTTCCTATGACAATGAGTTCTCTATCCTTGGCATATCAGTTAAACGAGGCAAAAGGTGAAATTGCCTTTCACCACTTGAAAAACTGGGCCAAAGTAGCCAACAAATGTTTAACATCGAATACTTTGTTCCATGTGAATGAGTGCTTTTGTCAGTTGCCTGGGTAAATGATAGCTCCTATTAGGTGTTAGCAAGTACAAATGCATGATGAAAACAATCTCTCATTTTCCATAGAAATATTGCACTGATGCCCTTGAAATAGCTGTAAGGTATTTTTATTGAGAAGAACAGCACAGGAATGGGGGTGGGGAGATGCCTCTTTTACTAGTTTATTGGTGTGGGGTTTTTTAAGGTGTTACAGAAAATCTCATCTGTTGTTTCTTCTTTGGGTTTGATTACAAGTCTGGTGTATTTTGGGGTGAAGAGTGAGATGAAGTGTATGGTTATTATCACTAAGCAGAGGGGAAKATCCTTTTCCTGACCATGATCTTTGAAGGCAAACAGTATCCTTGGTATGGGCTATTTTGTGGCTTGGTTTTTGGTGCTTTTTGTTTTTTGAGGCTCGTTTTTGGTGGGTTGATTTGGTTTGATTTTTCTAATTTTTTTTCATTTTTGTTCTTTTTGTTATCTTTGCGGGTGTCTTTTTTTGTGATTTTATTTTTGTTTGTTCCTTTATTTCTGATGTGTTCTGAGAAGTGACAGTGTGCAAGACTTTAAAAATGGGGATGGCTGTGCATGTCACAGATGGTAGAAAGGAGGCAAATAAATACCAAGATGCTGCTTTTACAATGTAAAGAAATGCAGTGTGGAAGATAGGGGAGCATTGAGTGTGAAAAGACAAATGGTCTGATAAAGATTAGTTGTGGCTGTATCTAACTAGGAAAATGAGGATATTTGTTCACTTCCTGCTCATTACTGACATTCTTATGCTTTTTGTCAAACTAGTAAATCTGAACTTTACTCACCTCACACACTCTGCCCTTGTTATTTTGTTTGTGTGGATTAAGAAAGATTTCTAAAAATCCTCGATTCCCCAGTAAAAGTGAGCTGCAGAATCATTTTATTTGAACTTGTAGCATGTCAAGTGTGGCTTCTCGTGTGAMTGAAAGAACACACACAGTAAGACTCAAATTCATCCGCTCACCACTTGGTGCCACTCTAGCTTTGTGAACTGCRGTCTCACCCAAATAACAGATTTTTCTTCCTTTCCGTTTGCCAAGTGCTGTCTGAAATACGACACTCTGAGCTCCCATCTTTGAGTTGTTGGTCTGAGGCAGGGGAGATGGTGGCTGATGGACAGATTTGTGACATGGTTCAGTAGGGGAGGGATCTATGATGGGGATTTTAAACTGACTGTGTGGCTGTGAAAGCACTGTAGATTTTGGTTTTCTGATGCTGCTCTAAATTCAAACCTGAAACAGAACTAAACCATTTCAGTGACTGCTCTGAGACTGTTCTTTTCCTGAAGAGGAGGAGACATTGCCATTGAATGTTCTTGCAGGCATTTCCATAAAGTACAGATGAGTTTGCAAGCACGAGCAGAAGGCTCAGGCTCTGAAATACCTTAATTTATCAGTGTAACTCTGTTGYATTCATCCCACCTCCATGTATGCCTAGTGCTCTGTGAAATCCTTACTGTAATTTTTAAAACAAGATTATGATAGTATTTTTCAAGCTGCTTGTGAAATGGCAGTGCTGAAAATTGCAAACTTACGGGGGAAAGAATGGAAAATGTTATGTTGAGCTRTATAAAGCAGCATGTGCTTTTGATGATGAAAGACAAAGTTCCAAAGGAGCTCATGAAGTCTGTCTGACTTTTTAAGGYTGTGGTGATGAGACACATGAAACAGTAGGTCTTAACAATTGAAAAATAACCTTAAAATGTTCTCGTAGGTGTAAATAAAACGAGAGAAACCTACTGTTTGAGAAACTTCTGCTACTAAATAGTTATAATAACTTGTCAGCAAAGGTGGGTTTGAGAAATATGTGCCAAGATTCAAAAGAAAACTGAGTGATGATATGTGAAAAAGCAGATTAACACCTTAAAGATGCAATTGTTTGGTTTATTAGTAAGTTGCCTAATCACAAAAAGTTCCAGCTGTTTCAATTGCTGGGAACGTTGTTCTGGCAAATAGAGTGGGATCAACAAGCACTTTAAATTCAGGGCATTTGGTGGTGGAGTCTTAGCTGAACTTGAGTTATTCATGTTGCAGGGTCAGAGGGATTTGGGTTTTGGTTTGTTCTTATTTTGTTTGCGTGTGTTTTGGGTTTTTCATGTGGTTTTTTTTTTGTTCTTTTGTGTGTGTTTGTGTGTGTTTCAGGTTTTTTGTATGGTATTTTTTGTTCCTTTTGTGTGTGTGGTTTTTTTTTTTTGTTTTTTTTTTTTTTTTTTTTTTTTTTTTTTTTTTTTGTTTTGTTTTGTTTTTTTTTGTTTTAATTATTAGAAGGAGCTATTGGAGCACTGCTTTCCTCATGGGACACACCTGAAGCCAGCTCCCAGCCCTGGCAGGTTCCCTGTGCTGCAGTGACCCTGTTGGCAGTGGTCAGACCCTGCTCTGAGCTGCTGCAGCACCACTCACCTGAGAATAAATCGAGTGCTTTTGGAGCAGCCTGGGGGAAGGCACRGCTCAAAATGTGCCATGACTCTGATCCTCCCACACTCCTCTGTCCTTGAGAGCATCTCCTTGTTGCTGACCTGGCTCCAGCACTTGTGGGCAGGCTTTTAAACAAATAGCCAAGCATTTGCTTTCACTGTAATCATGGCATCAATGTTTGCTTACCATGAAAAATGTTGGTTAATGGCAAATGTGTGATTTTGGATGTTGAAACATGATGCTGCYATGTTGACTGCAAGTATCACACCACAAAGGTCACAAAGGGATATTGTTACAGTGCCATAAACGGGATAATTCCTCAGGATTTGACTGAGTGTGTTCTAGGGGAAGAAAATTGATTTGATAAATGGAAACTAATCAGTCAGCATTTCATTTATGCCGTGTGCTTTTTTTCAAGCAACGTTGCCTGTAGCTGTCTTAGCGTTGAAAAAGAATTGTTGGACCAATACATATTTTCCTGGACAGGCTGAGTACTTAGGAGTTTACACTGGGGATTAACAGGGAACTGTGATTGCAGTTCTCAAACCAAGATTCATTCTSTTTAGCTCAAGTGCTTAAGGATATGTGCGGATTTGTGGAAGACTGAAACGGGGTTTCTGTACCAGAAAGTAATTATGTAGCCTATATTGAACGATCTGGTTTTTAATATGACTTAAAAGYATATTACACTTGTCCAAAGGGAAAGTTAAAATGGCACATGTGGACTCAGAGCTRTTGGGAGAGCAGTGTTTTGATGGTTAATAAAGAAAATGAAACAAAGCATTAAACAGTAGTAAATAGTGTGAGTTATGAGTTTGATAGGCCAGAGAAAGTCAGAAAAGCTTCAGGGAGAACAGGGACAGGAWCAGCCAGTGAAAGGAGAGACTGGAACATGAGCTGTCATGTCTGGGATTGCACAACTGCCCCTCGATTGTAATCAATAAACCTTCCCTGGATTGTCCCTTGAATAGGTAATGGATGTAATCAGTGTGCAGCCCGAGGAAAGGTGAGAATGAGACAGAAACCCGAGGACAATCTAATGATGATTATTGTGCAAGTGCTTGAGACAAGTCATCCTTACCCCTTCACTAACATTTCCTTCCTTCCTTTAGATTTTCTGTGGTKCTTGGTGCTGCATTTGCCTTTCAGAGTTGGGTTGGGCAGGAAACTCCAGTGTTAGGTGTTGGATCTTGAACAGCAGCAAGTCAAATGTGCTTCCACAGTGATAAGTTTTCCCCATAAACCCATTTTCTTTTCTTAACAGATGCCCATCACTTTGCTCTTGGACATTTAAGAAAAGTCTTTTTTTTGGATATACTGTGTTTATTTAGTCAGTGTGACCTTCTGGTAATCTGGAGTGAAACGTCACCTAAGTGAACCCAGGTTTTCTATTTTAATTGAGAGAGTGTTTCAAGGACAGTCCTTTGATCACCAAGCTGCAGCAAGTTTCTCTAAGTCCATTGCTGTAAGGATTTTGTTTGTCAGACTAAACAAGTGCAAACAAATACAATTTTTTGGCTTGTTTTGGGAACCAATTCCACATGATGGTTTCAAGAATCCTCCTTATGCTGCAATATTGGCTGTGTTAAACATGCCATATATGAACAAAGTTGAGAGGAAATCTCATTTAGCCCCAACTATCCATGACCTCCCATTGACCAAGCTTTGTTTACAGACTTGCACTACATTTCTTTAACTGGTTGCAATCAAGTGTATAAGTAATAATTAATTGCCACCAAGTTAATAGACACAGTAGACTGTAAAGCCAGAACTTTAATACAATAGCTCAATAGCTTTTTCCTGTTGTTTGGTCCTTCCTGCAGCAGTAGGAGGAGCACRTAATCAGTGAGAAACAAGCTCCAGTCAAGTGCTGTGTTATAGTTCACTTTGAGGGCAAAATTATCTCTGTATTTTTCTCCCTCTTTTATATCTCTGATGTGAAAGACATGCATTATATAGGCAAAGTATTTATKATTCTATTTATTGATTTTCTTTGCTCTCTTTACTGTAAACCTCACCAGACTTAGTCTGTAGCTGTTGAATAACTTAAAATCGTGTTTCAGACCTTACAGCATCTGTAACCTTTGGGTTGAGATTAGCAGAAATTTTTGTTTGTTTTTTTACTTCCTCTTGAAGATATGTTTTTAAATAGCATRTTGGATATTTAGGCAAGGATTTATTGCATGCAATGTAAATAGCACTGACAACTTTTTGCAGGAGAAAGTGGGTGGAAATAGCCCTGAGTAGGTTTGCTGCTCTGCCATTTGCTCCACAGTCTGGGCTACATTCAATTGAAATATTTTTGACAAAAGACAGTTCATGAGTGGACAGGAGTTTCTGTTCCCTGTCAAGCTTGTGATRTTCCATTTCTCTGAAGAAAGTCAGAATGGTAGGCATTTTGCAGAATTTCTAGCTGGGGCAGTGCAGGTCTCTCCAGAGAATTATACTCCTTGTGAGAAAAATGCATCAGTCTGCTGGAGAGGTAGAGTCAAGTGAGGAGAATATGTCACCAGAGGGCTGAAGCAACTAGTTCTACATTTTCCAAGAGAAATATGCTGTTACATTATTTATGTAATCTGTAATAACCACAGCAAATCCCASTTGCCAAGTGTCTCTTCGATAACAATTACAGAGATGAGGGTATGGGGGTTGGTTACTGTATTAAGGGAAATTTTAATTGGAAATTAGAAAATTAGAAAAATGAGCTTGTCTTTCCTTTTAGTAGTTAGTTGAAGGGTTGTGTTGCTTTCCTCTGAGTTTCTTTCAAAACGTTAAATAATAGATATTCTGCAAGCTTAAAGATCAAATTGGCTATTTCATGTTGGACAGATGAGATAGCGATTGCCCCTTTGATAATAGAATTGATACTTTTTTGTGTGTGCTTTTGTTTGTTTTAKCTGTTGAACAAACAGGAATCTTAATTGCAAATATTCTGAAAAAAGTTGTTATATAGCAGGTGCGTAAATAAAAAAAAATCTGATCTTCTCTTCCTGTTGCTATTGATTGTCCAGCATTCTCCTGGGTGGAATGACAACTGCCTCAATCTTTGACACACCCCTGTGCTGGCTCAGGCAGTTCACAGCAGTTAATTGTAATAGCTGTATTTGTCTTCYGTGGGTTAGAGTTTACTCTGTGATATCATCATGTCCTTAATGCAATACTTGAGGATTGTTTCCATTAGGATCAGATGAATGCAATTGTTTAAGTACCTTTAAGCTGATCTAAGCTAAAAATTGATATTCAAACCGCAGCAACTTCGGGAAAAGAAAAACAACAAACCACCTCGGTCATGATGAGGTAATCAATCAACAATCATCATGTAAGGGCTGAGTCATTTGCTCTGGCATCTGTAGGACTGCTGTGAGCCATAAAGTAATATGGGAAGAACAAATGGAGAGGTTAAATACAGTGCAGCTCCCACAAGGGAACATCTCCATCTCTGTGTGTTTGGTAGCACGGACTCACCAGGATTTATTTCTTTATTGTGGTGACCTTGTGTAATCCAGTAAGGAGTAGCTGCAGTACTTAGAGAAGGTGTGAGGCTGTCAGTAGTTTTTGTTGCTCTAGTGGGGCTTGTTCCTCCTAGAACAGATTTGTTTTTGCAAGGGGAAAGAGGAGGGATTTGGGTCCATGCCCTACCTGAGATGAAGGACAAGGCCCTCTGTACCCAGAGACCTCTCATTGTGAGGTTCAGAACTGTGCACAGCCCTGGTGAGATTCACCAACATCATCAGTCAGCAAAAGCAAAGACAAGKATGAGAGTTTCTGAATTCTTGAGTTACAGACAAATTTCTGGGATTGAACCCAAGTTTAGCTTAAACTGCATCTTAATTATTTTGGCCCCTAGAAATAGTGTTTTCAATGTGGCAAAGTAGAAGCATTACTATTATGARCTACATTCCAAAAATGGAACAATAAAACTCAAGGAAATAGTGGGAGGGAGAGCTAGAAATGCACATCTAAACACCTTGAGACCCAAGTGCACAGCTATGGTCTCAATTKCTTCCCAATCATCTATAATTTTTATTGGTACAAGTTGCTGCTGCTCTTGATCTTAAMGCCTGCTGAATAGGAAGAAAATTTTCTTAAGCCACATGACTCCACTTTGTGTTTTCTTTYAGGATTTATGCATTTTGAAAACATTTTTTTAGCTGCTTCAGACGACTCTTCTGTACAGAAGGATTTATGCCAAGGAAAAAGCAGGTACAGAAGTTTTCTAGCTTCAAGTKTAGTTCTTAAATGTTTTCAAGGAAGCTGGACCTGATGTGATTAATTCCATGGCATTTAAAGAATTGGCTGTGTAGGGAAGAATGTGGTACYTGGGGAAAAGCAAATATAGTACTTCAGGAGGGGATAGGGAAAGGATGAGCTGGGTAATTAAAGACCAGTCTGTTTGGCTTAAAYATAGCAAGAAATAATTGGATGGACACTTTATAAGCCCCTGCCAGTTAGCAAGATCTGTTACCAAGTAAACAGATTTCTCAAGGGCAAATCGTGACAAACCCATTTAATTTCTTTGAACGGCAGTTCTACAGGTCASGTGGTGAGGAGAGAAGTGTTGGATAGAATATACCTTGATTGGCTCAGGTTTCTTGCACAGTGTTCATGTAGTGTTTCCTTCAGTCAGATGAGGAAAAGTGATTTAGAGGAGCCTACTGCTGGGTAGGTAGAGAATTGGTCAGAAAAAAAAAAGTTAAACAATATTTATAATCAGCCAAGTGTCAGAATGTGGTAATATATCAAGGAGGGCTTGTCAATATTCTGTGTCTCATATCAATCAGTATTTTTATTCATGACTTGGACTGTAGGATGCAGTATTTTTATTCATGACTTGGACTGTAGGATGCAGAGCATTTTCTGAGTCTGTTAATTCTGGCAGAGTGAGAAGGAACACAGGCTATTGGAACACAGGTACAGAACTCAAAATGGTCTGGGGGACAAGACCACTTCTGCAGGATGAATTAGCTGCACAAATCCCACATAGAAACATTTGCCTGAGTGATATTTCTGTGTCAAGTGATTTAGGATCTGCAGAGAATSACAACTAATAGTTAAGGGTTGAGACTGTCGGTGACTGATCTGTGCTGGAAGGAGAATTTTCTTTGCAGAATTGAATGAAGAATTTTTCAATTACTTTTAAATATCCTCATGTATTTCCTGGCTTGGGAGATGACTCATTTTGATTCATCCAGATCGAATCTTAAAATTGTACAGTAAATATCATCTGTTTCCTCCCGCTCTCTCTTCTCTCTCAAAACCAGCTCCAAAAAAACTAAATGTAGACTCGTCTGGTTAATGTTGTAAGTTAGTAAAGGTTAAGTTAAAAAAACAGCTGATGAGAACTATAATGACTGAAGGGAGAGAATACCAATTTCTTCTTATTTTTAGTTAGATAAATTCTTTCTCTTTAGAAATTGATCAGCAATCACGGGATTCAATTAAAAAGCAAGGCTTGTGTGCCTAATTGTAAAAAGKGCTTGTGCTTTTTGCTGGTAGGAAAACTTGGAATTTACTTCATAAATAAATGCTGCTTACAGACACCTTTTTCTCCTTTTGATTGTAATAAAAACCAGGGGTGTAAATGTGAATTTTGTGGGAAAACAGAATGGCAAAACTTACCAAGTTAGCCTGGTGTGTCCTTAGTAAGGCTGCACTGACACATTGATGGTTAGAAGGTTTAAATCACTGTTACCTGCCTTCCTGTTGACAGTCTCTGTCTTCCTTCTCCTAGGGATGGAAAGATTTGTGAGATAATGTGGATTTGGAAAAAGATCTATGTGGTTAAAGCTAGCCTTTAGTCTCCTCTTCAGCCCTCCATCTTTCAGTTTTGTATCAGCAGTCACATTCCTTGTGTTTCACTGCCTTGGGCCAGCACTTGCACAAGGATGAGTGAGTGAGTGAGTGAGACAGGATGGATGGAAAAGGGACAGAATTACCTCATGCAGAGTCACTGCCACCTCAGACTGTCCTGAAGTGTGCTTGAAACTTGGCTTTCAATTAAATGCCCCAGTTGTCAACTTCTGGCAGCTTTGGCTGCAGTCCTCAGACTCCTTGCATGCCTTTTTTTCAGCCTGTACGTGTTTTTGAACAGTACCTGTAGCTTGCAGAAGTAAAACACGTATTTTTAGGCTTCCTTGGGCTGAAAGGTTAGTTAACTGAAGARCTAAGGCAGGCATTATTAAATATTTAGCAGGAATATGTTCATGCTTGCGCTGCTGTAGGTGATGTGTGAGGATCCAGTCCCGCTGTGCCTGCCCAGCACCCCAGAGCTGCTCCTTTGATGTCTGTGAGCTTCTGGCTCTGTTCACTGCAAGGGCTGGAGAAACARTCCCTAGGACATGGCTGCAAGCTTCAGGCAACAAAAAGTTCTAATCACTTTTGATTTGACATTGTGAGAGTCAGGCTTTCRACTTGTTGTATTCTTCTGGTGAAAACTATTTCTAAAGATTTATCTTAGAAAGGAGACTTTGGATTATGAAGCTTATATTGATACTTTATCTTAATATTAGAATGTTGAGTTGTCAGTTTATTTTGAAGTATGAGCTGTTATTGTTGCTTTTTGTCCCCAGGGGTGCTTTACTAGAGACCTACAGGTGTTGCATAATAACTAAAGGTTCAGGGTTCATTATAAAAGCAATTTAATCCTTTCTAAATTGGTCATTTTGTATGCAGCATCCATGCTGTAAAGCTATGGTGAAGAGTTCACCTAAACATGAACTGTATTTGGAAAACATATCTACATATGTTTTATGCTTAAATWATCAGTTTCTTTGGGTGTAATTTGCTGCTTAAGCACAGAAGGAGTGAAAAGCATATGGTGATGCAACCTGAGAGAATTCCATACTGCTCTGGGCACAATCAGCAGGTAAAGCCACAGGCAGGCAACCTGTTGAGTGCATTGTCAGGTATTCTATGCTTGGTCTTTTATTGCTGGGCAGCATCTTCTGTTCCACTGGTGACTGTCTTTCAGATGGTTTTTCATACCTAGACCTCTTTTACACATGCTTAGAGGAAATCATTTAGTCCTCTAGAATTTCTTCCTTTGTTGTTAATTTTTTTTTTGCTGTTTTTTTTTTTTTAATTTATTTTATTTTTGCTTGTTTGTTTGGATTTTTAACAATAGACTGGGAGATAAAGGCAGATTTTTAATAAGTGTATGAGCACAAGCAACCTCAGAGTAACAAAGAGGGGAAGTGGATGAAGTGGCACAATGTTAACTTTTTCCCTTTCATGGTCTTCTACCATAAACAGATTGGACAGCTGGGGAGATTGGTGTCAGGATGGTACACTGTGATTTGAAAGAAATGCATGTTCCAGTGYTTGATGAAACAGTGGCCCCTTCAGCCTTGTATTGTCTGTGTGATAATAGCTCTTACCACTCAGAGATTAGTCAGAAAAATTTATTCTGCTTTTCCCCCGTCCCCCAAAGCTCAGGTCAAACTAATTAGGATAAAATGCTCATTCCTTGTTGTTTAAATCCTCAGTTTAACTATCTTGTCTTTTGACAAATAGGTATAATTAGTTCTCTTGTATAATTTATTAACTTCCCTATTAAGTTGTGTACAGATTAGYGAGGCACCAGGCATGCTAACACAAAAGGCTTCCAGTTAGAAGGTGATAGATGGGTTTGTGGTATTTGATAAACGGGCTTTGTCACATTTTCAAATCAAACTGGAAGGAGCTGTTTTTGTTTAAATCCTGTCATCTCATGACTCTGMCTGGTATTGAACTAGATTCTGTTTTGTGCATTGCCATGAAAGCTTTGCAACAAAAGGAGGTTTCAAGATATTAATAGCCCATAAAAAAAGATGTTTCCTAAGAGGATTATTAAAAAGAGTTAGAAGAGGAGCAAAAAGTAAGAATTTGTTCCTTGCTTTGTTCAGTTTGCTGACTCAAGAACTTGTGTCCATCTGTGCATGTGAAAATGCAGCAGCCAGTGCTCTGTGAGGGCATGGCCAGGGACCAGCCTGGGCAGGACTGGGGCTCAGGTGCCTCTCAGGCTTTGCTTGGCWCCAGTGGGCACAAAGGTGTTTATTGAAACAGAGCTGCAGTGATGGCAGAGGTGTTATTGCCATCAGAGCACTGCCCTTTTGGGGAAAAACCTCCCAGCAGATGGTGTGGCTCCTGAAATTTCTATAGAGCACAATTTAGTGAGCACTCAAAGGATGTCCATAGGGCAGGGCATACCCAGGGTGTTTCCAGAGGGATGGATCTGCCTGTGGTCAAATACAGAMAATGGGGATGAAACCAGAGTGAGYTTGTTTTTGATCAKCTCTCCTGTTCCTGTGCCCTGGCTRTATTTCCTTTGCAGTGCTTTCTATCTCCGTATAGCTTAACATACAAAATAATACTGCACGTTGTAATGATAAAATGGGACTCACATGAATATATACTGTTATTAAATAATTTCCTTAGCAACTTGTGCTTATAATTGTCAATATTGTATATCCTCACAGAAACAGASATCTCTGATGTTTATTTTCCTCACCAGAACCAAACTCCTGTCCTACTTCTCTTCCTTGAATGAGCGATTTCCTTTCAAACTGATAACTGATTCATATACTGCACTCAGCCAAACACTGAATCCAGATCTATTCCACCAAAAGAAATGCATGTTGCTTTTAGAGAGTTGGCCTAGTGGCTCTCATCCATCACTGATTGTGCTGAGTTTTCYTCTTTTGCTCCTCTTTGGATATTTTTTTTTATTTCTTAAGTGAGATCTTAATCTGCTTTGCCAGTCTGAAACGAGMACCTCCAACACCTTGGCACAAGTATCATCATTTTAAATGATTAGAGAAGCTATTAGTTTTAATTTCCAAAGTTGAAATTTGCCCTGAAGTTGTTTTGGTTTGTCTTCTGGGT
>NW_026623713.1:472849-476855 GCF_030028575.1 Malurus melanocephalus | reverse complement strand
ATGATTTTCCATCTTTTTTTGCCCTGCTACTGATGTATTGCACAGGAGTGAATCTGGCTTCCTGAGATAATTTATCTTTCTGCTGTTTCCCTTGACTCTGTAACTTTGTCATTTCCCTTCAAGGGTTTTATTTACTWTGGAGGTGTTTATACAGTAGGCAACTCTTTTTTTTTGCTTTCATTCGTATCCAGCAGATCRGTTTTGGTTGAGCTCACAAGAAGAAGGTTTCCTTTGACCCTGAGGATGAAGGGTTACTATTTCAGCCAGTATTTCTGGTACAGCTTCTTCCCCATGGAATTTTCTAAAGGAATGAGCTTACAGTATGACTGCCAGCATTAAATATCCAACCTGCAAGTGCTGCWTGAAAGCAAAAGACCCTTGGCTGCTGCTTCCCCTTCTCTCTCCCTCTCTTCAAAAGGAGAGGTAATAAAAGTTCTGCCTGTTTGACTACCTGCAGAAAGCTAAAATATCTGGGTGATCTRAGGTGAAAAAAAACAGAGCAACTAATGAGCTGGGCGTGGAAGAGATGTGAGGTGATGTAGGTTATGATGTCTTAGGAAGATTACCAGTGCTTTTTCTCCTGGCTGATGTTTCATAAGAGCATAAAATGCTGCCTGTAGAACTTGTCAGAGTTCTTAGAGAGAGAGCAAAAMTGAAATAATTAGACCTTAATCTTGCATGTCACAGGTACTAGAAGCAAATAGAGATTTTACAAGACGCACTTGGATTTTAGCTGGGATTTAATGTTGCACTAAGATACCAATAGAAGTGAATATAGATTTTGTTCCCATACAGAATCTGTTACAGGCCCAAGGAGAGATTTTTGTCAAACAGAATATAGGAATGTCTTTTGAACAGTCTGTCTCAACTGATAGTTAAGGCTTCCAYTTTGCTTCTCCATTCACTCCATGCCTTTGTTGCCAAACTTGAACTTGACTTCCCTGTACCACAGATGCTCCTGAAGAACCTGACCACCAGGTAAAGTCACTCTGCATGCCATCACCTTACTCACAGATAAGGACCAGATCTTCTTTTCAAGTCTAGCATGGCCCAAACCCTGTTTGGGCTGCAGTTTCTCTCGTTTCTCCTGGTATTATCTCAGGGGCTCTTTCTAGCATWTATGCATTCTAGCATATGCTGTTTGATTGCCATGGTAACAAATATCTGTCTCCTTGATTGTTCTGTTGGTTTTTTGACTTCTATTTGCCTACACCTTGCCCATCACCATTGTGTTCACTCCCCTGAACAGCACAGGGCTGATTTATTCCATCATCAGTCCTTCTCCACAGCACCTGAAGGTTCAGCTTCATTGTTTATGTCACAAAATCCTGGATTGTTGATCATACAAAGAGGAGTCACAAAGTCCTGTCCTTTATCAACAGGGTTTTGCTTTTTATTAGCAGCTCTCTGATAGACATTCTCCAAGTACTTTTGTGAAATATTGTGTCTTTTTCTTCTCCTTAAAGAGCCCATGGGCTCAGGGCTGTGATCTTAGTGGTGGAAATCTCCCCTGAATCTTTCTTGTGTGGTAGCCCTGGCTGAAGGTGGACACAAGAACACTGCCCCGTGCTGGAGCACAAAGGTGCTGAGATGATCCMGATTGCCTAAATACCACAATAAAATAACTAACTTGCTACAAATTATGGCATGGGGAGCTCCTATAGCAAGGCTTTTGCCTAGAACCATTTCCAAGTATGTAAATWCTTTTGTGACAGAGCAAAAATACCCAATATTCCTGTGAATAGACGACAATCTGGCAAATGGCCAAATATTTTTCAATTGTGAACATAAAATCTGCCCAGTTCTTAGAGAATTTTCACTTGGGTGACTTTAACACAGTCTATTAATTATCCTGGAAACTAAATCCAGTCACKTAACAATTTGTTATATAGAGCTTCTAAAGGGGAAGGTAATTCAGCCAGAATGAGGATGGCCAGGAGCATGGCCATCACCTGCTTTATAACATTATTGGGCTTTTCTCAATCTTCTTAGTTAAAAATTTACAATGCACATAAAGAAATGATACATTGCATATAAATAAACATCAAGAAAGAGCAAGTGATGTTTTTGTCTTCCAAAGAAGGAGCTCAACCTCTTTGTGGCTGTTGGTGATCCTGCAATAGAGGAACATGAAGCTCTTGCATGGTCTGTTCTTCCTGCTGCTTGAGGACAATGGTTCAAAATATCCTCTCAGAGCTTTTGATGGCTCTTATTCTGGTGGGGAAACTGTCCTGGCTTTAAGAGCTTATTAAGTAGTGCACACAAAAAAGAAAAGGGGCACTGTGTTCTGGTTTTGGGGACAAAAGTAACGAATCTCTTAATTTAGCAGCTGAATTTGGAACAAATGGAAAAGAGGCAGACACAAAATTCTCTGCAATTGGGTCTGGAATGTTAAGTTCAGAAAAACTTGCTTTTCATATTATCAGATACCCTTACTTCACTGTGATTTCACAGATAAATACCTYAGAGACTATGCAAATTCTTGTATTTTAGTGCTGGGGACAATGTATATATATAAATTATATATAAGGATGAATTACAAGATGCAAAGAAGACATCCAACCTTCAGTCTCCATTTTGAACGTGAAAACAGCCTTCACCTGCTCCTAGCAGGAACTGCAGTATCTTTCAGAGATGATTGACTTATGCTTGAGGTTTTTGTGGGTACTAACAGATTCTTTGGTGTTTTATGTTTCAGTGATTTTGGGAAATAAAATATTCAAGCATTAAGGTGAGATTTGAGCAAAATTTGAATATCCCTTAAATAGAGTGTTAACTTCCAGCAGTATGTCTCCATAGAATTTTTTTTTTTAATTACTGCTGGTATTTATTTGGATTTTGCTTCCCAATGTAATTTATTTATTACTTTAGGTGTGTYGCCTTTTCCACTGCTCCAGGCCAGCCTGCCATGCTCTGAATCATTAACCCTGTGCTCCAGGGAACTTACCCTTATGGCAGCATCTTTGATATTAGATTGGATCCCTTCCGGGCAAAATTTAATTGACTGTATTTCTAGGGAGAGAGCTGGTTCCCTCAGTGTCTCACTGCTGCAGAGTCATTGTTTCAGCAGCTGATTCAGAAGCCAAGTTTGAGCTGTTCTGTGATAGTGGAGGGAGAGCAGGCAGTGAATCAGAGGGCACAGACATTTGAAACATAAGCTGATCTGTTTCTCCATTTGGGGCTGTATTTGCTCTAAGTGTACTGGCACTCTGGAAGTGTTCACACCAGTAAATGCAGCATCAGATGGATAATACAATTTTATAGTTTACACAGAAACCTGGAATTCTGTCCCTGGTTGTTCAGGGAGACAGTCACTGTAACCATAACATACTAAGGTGTTGTATCTTCCTTTAAGCTTGCTTTGTATAACTGGGGTTGTGATTGTTGGCAGGTTCGGTCTCTAGGACAAGCTGGAGAAGAAACAGAGGGTATTGATGTGTCTTTTGTATAAATAATGGCTGKAGAATTGCTCCTTGCACAAGTGCCCCCTCTGAGGTCAATAGCTGTTTGCTTGTTCAGGCACTGCATTGCCAGTGAGTTCTTCCAGCATCCTCCAAGTTGGTTTTGGTAAAATGCAGAGCAGTGATGAGGAGAGCAGTGGTTATGGAAATCCCCACACAACTTCCATGAAAACTTGGATGTGGTACCTCCAGTTTGGTAATAACCAAACCTAAATGTTCCCTCTTCCCTGAGTGTTCCAGGATTCAGCAAGACTTAAACCCCAAAAGAGACAGAAAGTTCTCTGTCAGATTAATTAAKTCAGGAGTAAAAAGCAAGTGAGCCCCAGATGTTGCCTTTGTATTTCAGGCTGTGTGTTCCTTTCTGCCTGTGTTTAGCTGTGCCACAGCCATAGCTCAGGAAGCCTCTGGGTATCTGACTTATTCTGAATTAGTTTTGTGGTTATTCAGTATTTTGACTGTGTGTGTATGCACAGGACAAGACTGGTTTTGCAGCAGTATGAAGCCAGTACTGCAAAGGCCGATGGAAATGGCATATTGTCTGTACT